>NW_013667940.1:95577-120886 GCF_000517525.1 Limulus polyphemus
AGATTCATGTTACAGTTTGAAGTCATTGAAAGAAAAACTAGGATAATATAGATTTATTTTGTTTTTTTTTTGTTGTTTTTTTGTGGTTGAAAGGTCAATAAAACAATAAAATTTAATTATAAATAGATGTATAGTGTTATGAACATACAGCTACTTGAGATGAACGAATGTAGATTCATGTTACAGTTTGAAGTCATTGAAAGAAAAACTAGGATAATATAGATTTATTTTGTTTTTTTTTTGTTGTTTTTTTGTGGTTGAAAGGTCAGTCAAATTGACCAATCCTGTTTTGAGATAGGGTAGTGAAAGTAACAGATAAACTATAAAGTTTTACTGAAAAAAAAACGTTTGAAACACGTTTAGGAAGTTTTAGGGATTATACAAAGGAAATTTGAGATTTTTGAGATGAGGAAAAGTATTTTTAATTTTTACATGAAAATTACTTTGCACACAGACTATTCAAAAGAAATACTCAATATATTAATGTACAAATCTTTATTTTATTAAAAAATACTTCACTAAAATATGATTTTTTGTATGTGAAAGACTTATAATGGTAACTGAAAGACTTTCAAATTTTGTGAAGATATTCACACTATATTGAAAGTTAGAAGTATTAAATCTATAAAGACTAATTGAGCACAAAGAGGTCATGTGGTCAGTCAAGTTGACCGAGCCCATGTTGAGAGAGTTAATGTTGAGATGATGAATAATTAAATATTTTTTAAAATCTTTATTGTTTTTATAAAGGAAAGAGTGAAAAATTTAATATAACAATATTTTAAAGTTAACCTTATTTTCTATGGTAGGTTTTCTAGCACCCATTACATGTGCTGCCTCATGTTAAAAATCACTGTTCTAAAGGACCAAAATTGTTTTACTAATGAAAATTCCAACTTGTAGAATCCCACTGCTTATATTTATAATCATTCTAATAACCAATGAAGAATTTTCATTTCTGCAACTGAAAATTAGTGCTGCCATGATATTGAGGATAGTGTGGGTTCTGAGTTATCAATTTTTTTTTAGGTTAAACAACAATAATTTGTAAACTTCTTGATTGTAAAAATTATGTTTTCTGTAATTTCGAAACTCGTGGCCTACATTTTAAAAATAAAAAGTATTTAGAAAAACCAATTCACAAAAATCATCATCTTCATTTAAGAAAAATTAAAAACTGTGAGTTGGGAAGGGATGTTTTCCACAGTAAATTCTTTGTCACAGTTAGACCATTGCAACAATCTTTCAACATATTTTAAAATATTACTTTGCCTTCTGTAATGGGACTATCTTTTTTTGTTTCTTATCAGATGTTCAATGAAAGAAATTAAATTGACATCCGATTGTTCAGAAAAGGCTTGAAGTTTTTTCATGTGAAACATGTTTTTAAGTTCCACTAAGCTTTTTGTTTCATACTCTGTTGTTTTTTCACAGCTGGAAGCTGAGAAGAACAAGCTTGAAAACCTTCTTAATAATAACTTGTATCGTCGAAGAGAAGAACTGGAAGCAGTAAGTGTCAAAACATTTGTTGCAAATTAAGTAAATACAGAACTGAGGCTGCAAGTTGATGTCATTAGTAATTGGCAAAAGTAGGAAAGTTTTAAAGCTGGATTAAATAGAAACCAAAGTCAAGATTATATCTATGTACTTGGATGAGTTGTATAGAGCATATTATTAATGGCATTAGGATCTTCCTATCTTAAATTATGGAAATCTTCTTAAAGTACTATATATCATAATTTTGCTGACAGAAGGCATATATAATCATGATTTTTATTAAAAAAATATATATTTCACAATTATCTGTGTTACATCAAATGCATACAGGTGATTACTAAGCACTGCAAAACCTTGAAAAAATAATTATATAAAAATACAACTTTTCTGTTATAGATGTAGATGCCAACAGGAGGTTTGGCAATATGATTTTTGATACAAATTGAAGAAGATTGATGATATCATATTTCCTTTTCTCTCAGGGGTAACTGTTATACCCACAATGGGCTATGGACAGTGAGTGGTAGTGAAGTATGGGATGTCATTGGTTCTAGCATCCAGATTTCTAACCATTTATTGAATCTGTAGCTTACTTTATAATTTTTCTTCTGTTGTTTTGATTATGTCTGATAAACAGAATATCTCCAATTTTTGGGTGCTATGACCACAGACATTGTAACTTTAAAATGATACTATTTATACTTTTGTATAAATTCAGTTTTGCTGGCATGATCATGTATTTGTTGGCATGTACGTCTATAGTAAAAATATTTTATTTTTACACACTTGTATAGGTGCGCACACACACACAACGTTTTTATAATAGCTGTATATATTACATCTGTAGTAAAATGTTTTATTTTTACACACACACACAACATTTTTATAACAGCTGTATATAGATTTTTCATGTTTTTGTGGTAGTGATGGTATTTATGTTTTTTCAAGTGTATAAATATTATTGTGGCTTTGATAGTACATATTTATTGTGATCTTATCTGTTTACACATACACACATATCCATAGCTGATTGTAAATCTAAATTGTAAAATTATTGTGTTACTGATGATGCAGCATGAACCTTTTACTCTGTTTATATAAAAGATTTACAGTGTCAAATTAATACTGATTTACAAAAGTAGGAAATTAGTTTCAGGAAAATAAATTGTAAATTAATATTAGTAAAATGAAATATGTTTTTAAAGTTACAATTGAAATAAATATAAATGAAAATATATTTTATGTGTGTAATAATGGGTATGTAACAGATATTAATGGTAAATCTTCACAAATAGAGTTTTTATCATAAAACGTTTAGGTTCACAAATTGACAGAAATTTAAGTTAGAAATAATTTGTTAAGGAGTTAGTTAACACACAGTAAGATTTATATCAATTAAAATTTATTATTAGAAAAAAATAGTTACATTTTCAGATGTTAAGAATTCTTCATTTCTCATGGATATAATCAGTTATAGAATTTTGATTTGGGGCAATTTATACAACTGCGTAACAACCAATTTTTTCAATACAGAATAACATCACAAAAAATGTATATGTTTGTGTGTGTGTGTGTCTTGAGATTTTGGTGATAGTTGATATATATATATATATATATATATATGTGTGTGTGTGTGTGTGTATATATATATATATATCATGGCAACATTCTGCATTTCATATAATTCTGATTTTATGATAATACTCTTAAGTCTTATGACAAATTACTTTTATTGTGCAGGCATTGCAGGAGATTTCTGTAGAAGACCGAAGACGAAAATTAGACAATAGTACAGCTGAACTTGGAGCTATTAACAAGAGAATTGAGGATGTCAACAAAACTATAAAAGGTTTATTTTAAAACCTTCCTCATAATACTTATTTTTATTGTAACTATAACTCAACCTTTTGTGTTGTTGGCTAAAAAACTTTCTCTTTGTAGAACTAGAAGTAAGTCTAAAAACTGTTAAGAAGTTAGAAATTATAAACAGAAAGATTCCAGTTAGAAAATTTAGTGACTTATAAGCTTATGTGTACAGTGAAAGTTTTAGACAATGCAGGAATTCACTGTTAATCCTCCTCTAAGCATTTTATCTCATAGTGTTTTGGTTGGAAGATGTTTAGAATAAAAAAAAAAAATTCATTGAAATTTTGGATTTCTAGTGGAAAGCATTAGTATATTCTGAATTCTCAATGAAACTTTAAATGTTATCCTGTATATGTTGATTCAAAATTGTCAGTTAAAATCCTAATTTTGTGTCGAGCAGGTATTGATAAATGAATTATCAGTAATCTCTAACCTGGAATCTTGCAGATATGAGTGGCACATTATCAGAATGTTTTCACATTGTAGCTTTTAGGTATTGATGAAAAATTAAGACCAAATTCTACTCTAATAAATTCTATACATTGAAATAGTAGTAGTAGACATTAGGGTGTGCTATCGCAACCTCAGTATTTTTGTTCAATAAGTTTAATTATTATTAAATCCTTACCTAGTATTATTTAGGTAATGATGGTAAATTATCATTAATTTTTTTTTTTATCTTTAGGTAAGGATGGTAAACTATATATGAAACCTGAGATTTTGCAGATATTGATGGCAAACTATACATAAAACCTTATCTGATAACCTGTAGATATTGATAGTTAGCTATACAGGAAGCCTTATGATAATCCAATAGATATGGTTGATAAGTTGTACATGAAGCCTTATGATATCCTGTAGACATTGAAGGTAACCTGTACATTAAGCCTTTTATTATCCAATAGATATTGATGGTAAAGTATGCATGAAGGTTACCTGACATCCAGTAGATATTAATGGTAAACTACACATCATGCCTTATCTGATATCCAGTAGATATTGATGTTAAAACTATACATGAAGCCTTATCTGATGTGAAATAGATATCGATGGTAAACTACATATGACACCTTATCTGATATATTATATATCATGCCTTATCTGATATCCAGTAGATATTGATGGTAAACTATACAAGAAGCATAATATGGTATCCAGTAGGTATTTATGGTAAACTATATGTGACACCTTATCTGATATACTATACATCATGCCTTATCTGAGATTAAGTAGATATTGATGGTAAACTATACAAGAAGCATTATATGGTATCCAGTAGGTATTTATGGTAAACTATACAAGAAGTGTTATCTTATGTTCTGTGGATATTGTGATTGTGATAATCTATACATCAAGCCTTATATATTGTATATATATTGATAACACATTATGCATGAAGCCTTATCTGATACTCTATACATATTGATGATAAACTGTACATTAAGCCTTATCTGATACCTTATAGTTATTGATGGTAAACTGTACATGAAGCTTTATCTGATATTCAGTAGCTGATATGGTACACTGTTCGTGATGCCATATCTGATGCCCTATAGATATTGATGTTAAGTTTCGGATATACTTTTAATTGGTGTCTTTTAGATATTGAACACAAGATTGAAGGGAAGAACAAAGAGCAGAAGGAGCTTCAGCAAGAAGTAGAACATTGGAAGAGTCAAGAACGAGACTACCAGGAGAGGATAAATGAAGATGCTAAAGATCTGGAAAAGATGACCAGCAAGCAATCTCTTTTGTTAAAGAAAGTAAGTTTAAAGAAATTTAAACACTATAATAAACTAGTTCTTATTCAACATAAACCTGTTTTAGATCTCTCGCTATGAATCAACCAATCTCGTAACCATTCTCTGCTCGTTATACTGAGCATGTGTTAGAAAAAGTTGTGACAGGTGCACTTAGACCTGCCTGTAGTGAGAGGGTTATAGCAGTGTTTAGATACTTGAATTAGTATGGAAATGCAGGTCAAGGAGTTTGAATCCCCATTATTGAACATGCTTGCCCTTTCAGCTGTAGGAGCATTATAAAGTGACAGCCAATCTCACTATTTGCTTGTAACAGAGGAGCCCAAGAGTAGACAGTGGGTGGTGTTGACTAGCAGCCTTTCCTCTAATCTATCAATGCTAAATTATGGACAGCTAGTGCAGATAGCCCTCGACTAGTTTTGTGGGAACCTTAAAACAAAACTTGTATGAAAACTTTTATATTTTAATACTGAAAATGTGTACATAAAAACTTAATGTGCACAATATGATATTTTGATGAAATATTTTAAACAATATAATGCCAGTTCTAATTGGAAAAAATATATATTGTCATTCAAGCAGGATGCTATAAAAATGGGAAAAGATTTAAAAACTACATCACTATATAGATAAACACTGATAGATCAAAAAAACTTTATAGTGGATGCATTCTTCTGTTTCACTTTGCCAGTACCTAGGATACCTTAGATTTTTCGTGTTCTATTTGTACATATAGTATAAGAATTTTAAAGTTTTGATTTGAAAAGCATTTTAAACCAGTAGACTTAATACATTAAAAACCTTGTTAGACTGCAGATTTCTTTTCCCATTTCTCTTAATTTGGCCATTATGATATTAACCACAGTGGTTCGTGGTAGCAAAAAGTAGCTCTGAAATGCTTACATGCTCCTGATTTGAAATCTGTAATGAACAACTTCATGTGATGAAACTTCATTAACATTGGTCCTGTTTTTTTGGCCTTTCTATTCTCAAATTCAAACGTTGTAGTTTGTTCATAAACTAATTATTTTCAGTGACAGCTGTTGTTTTTATTAGGACATGCTTATTTCATATTGCAGTTTATATATACCAGCTCAACAGAATGGTTACAATGTGGGACTGTGTATTTGAGGTTTCATGTTGGCATCTTTTTTGCCTTAAAAATTTTGCCCTGCACTTGGGAATGTTGGTTCCTGTAATAGTGATAGTAAAAATCCTACTGTGTTGATTATAGTAGGTGCTATTGACTAGATGCTTTCCCTTTAGTTTCAGATTAGGAACCACTAGTACCCATGAATATCTGAAACAAGTAAATCAGCTGAGCTTCATTTCAGGAATGAAAAATAGGTCTTTGTTTGTTTTTCTTGTCTGGCTAAGCTTCTGTCAGTCGTTTTCATCTTGGATGTTTGCGGGCTTTAGATTTGTGGACATCTTTCATTATAGTTAGAATCTATATTGATACTTATATATATATAATAAAACTTAGTATGTATAATAATTGTGTATTTCTACTAAGTTTTGACAGTTGTTTATATAGGTTCACAATGCATAACTAATACTTACAAGAATCCATTAATGTTCAACCTGGACCTGTAAAAAACAGAAAGTAAAGAACATAGTCTTGTCTTACCTCAGAGCAAATTTATTCAAAATTTCATAATTCTTATTATTAAAGTACTGGAGATGGATCTGAATAGCTGATTAAAAATAGATGTAATTGGCTAATACTTAACTTTACTACTACCTTAGTGTCTGAATAGCTGATGAAAAATAGATGTAATTGGCTAATACTCTACTACTACCTTAGTGTCTGAATAGCTGATGAAAAATAGATGTAATTGGCTAATACTCTACTACTACCTTAGTGTCTGAATAGCTGATGAAAATATATGTAATTGGCTAATACTCTACTACTACCTTAGTGTCTGAATAGCTGATGAAAAATAGATGTAATTGGCTAATACTCTACTACTACCTTAGTGTCTGAATAGCTGATGAAAAATAGATGTAATTGGCTAATACTTAACTTTACTACTGCCTTAGTGGTCTTCTACTTTAATCCCCTTGGATTAGAAGAATGAGCTTTAAGGTTTAATGCACACAAACCCAGTTGTAGCTGCGAGTAGTATTGAGCATCTGACTGTAAAACCCATTTTTATAACAAGTTCAACAGTGATACTATGAGAAATTTTTTATACAGAAAGAAGACTGTATGAGAAAGATAAGAGAGCTTGGATCACTACCATCAGATGCTTTTGAGAAATACCAGAATTTAGGCATGAAACAGGTAATGACTCAATTTTTTGTTAATTTTTGTTTGATTATTAATTAGACAATAGATTATTATACAAAATGTTAAGCAATGATAAAGAAATCCACACACAATAGCAAAACTAACAGAAACTACGATGATGACTTACAAAACAATAGCAAGTACACTGATATGAAATATATTTTTTATAATTTTATAAAATTCTTTTAGTCATCAGAATATCAATAAAATACAGGCTTTTAAATATCTGTTTCATACAGCAAAATCAGATTTATTTTGATTTCACAGCTCTTTAAAAAGCTAGAACAGTGTAACCATGAGCTGAAGAAATACAGTCATGTGAACAAGAAAGCTTTGGATCAGTTTATTAACTTCTCAGAACAGAAGGAAAAGCTAGTGAAAAGAAAGGAAGAACTAGACCGTGGACATTCAGTAAGATATTTCTTATATATGGAGGTTTAATATTTTATGTATTATAAACACTATTATTTAACCTTTTTCTTACCTTTAAAATGAAATTACTTCTGTTCCATTTGTTAAATTGACTAGATTGAGTAAATTACAGACTAGAAAAACAACAACATTTACTCTCCAGCTAATAATGATAAAAACATGTGAGACAATGTTTCATCATTTTGTCTTCATCAGGGCTGGTGGTACAAGAATTATCATAACCCTCTAGAAGCCATAATGGTGAAATGTTAGCTAAGATACGAATTTCTTTTTTTTTATTATCGTCTGGAGAGTAAAGATTGTTTTATTTCTAACTTTACCATAAAAATGTCTCAATCCCTCCAGTATGCACTAACATTCTGAAAAATATAAATTACAGACTATTTTATATAACATAATTCAAAATTTGAACCATTACAGATATGTATATATGAACATTATTACTTGGGAACAAATTATCTGTAGGGTAATATCAGTGTTTGTACATTCTAGTTTTACATAACCTTACAGTGTGAACCAGAAGTAGTATAAGTTCTTACTGTTTTGAATGAAATGAAGATATTTAATTCATGTGAAGAGAACATAAAAACCACCATGTTTACTTGGATTTCCATGAATTTATAGATGAACATGTATGTGATCTTCATAAATCACACTGGTTATTATATATTCCATTTTTTTGAGATTTTTCTGCAGTACTATTTGACCTACACTTGCTGTTTTTCCCGTTACGAATATTATAGGAAGGCAGTGAACTGTTCTGTATGATTTGGCTAAACACCATTAGTTCAGCAAATATATAAATTGTTTTGAATTAAAATAAGAGTAAATGCACATTCTGTTAATAAAATTTTTTGTTTCATCCAGATTACATAAAAAACGTTAATGTCAAGTTACTGGGTCCAAGCATGATTTTACACTTCTAGAATGTTTTGTCTACATTCTGTAACTTTTATTAAACTCTCTTGAAGTTTAGTGTCATCCTTCAGACAGGTTGGTATAATATGCAAGACTGTTCCTATCTCTGTGTTTGAGCTTTGATAAACAACTGGGTATGTATCAAAATGCTGACAATTTACACACGTTGTCACAACATGTGAAAATTGTCAGCATTTTGATACATATCTAATGTTTTGTGAGTTATTCTAAAACTAGCTAAAGTAAACATAACTTTCATATAATTGTGTGTTATTATTAGCAACCTTTAAGCAGGTCATCATGATTCACATATAGAAAACAGGAGTTTATTTTAAAGATTTTTTCAAATGGGTTTCTTGTTAGTTCTAGGATCTCCAGATTTAATTGGTTTTTGGTGTATTTTATATGTTTGAACCTTAACTTTTCAATTATTGAATAACATTGCGTCTATAAAGAACATTGTAACTGGTGTATAACAGGTTTTTATTTCTTTAAATAGTCAATCATGGAACTTATGAATGCATTAGAAATGCGTAAGTATGAAGCTATACAACTGACATTCAAGCAAGTATCTAAGTATTTTAGTGAAGTATTCAAAACACTTGTACCCCAAGGTCATGCCACTTTGGTAATGAAGACAGAGAATGATGATTCATCAGGTTTTCAGGTAATGACATTCTTTTGAAAATATAAGCAGTTATCAAAGCATATCATTGAAGTGTTCACAATATCTATAAGCTAAAGTTACACCACACAGTTGATTAGGATGGTGAATAATGATATATCAGTAAAACATTCAAATTATTTGTATCCTAAAATCATGACACTTCCAAGGTTCCCATGGGTCATGGAAATCCTAGAAAATAGTTTTCAATGCTGAAGAGACATGAAATCCAACACTTTTCCACAAATATCCTAGAAAGTCATAGAAAGCAGTGAATCCAGTAAAGGACAAAACGTCTGTGTTTGATTAAATCAAATGGCTGGTTTTTAAGTAAGATACTGATAGTAATTGTTTTCAGTTTCATTAATAATATGTGCAACTACAAAAGTCTTTTGTGTTGTGAAATCTTGGCAGTAAGTCAAGTATCACATCAACTGAGTAATAACTTATTCAGATGTTAAGTACTGCAAAGCAGATTCTCTCTTTCAATTCTCAGGATACTTAACTGTATACAAAAGCTTCCTGAGCTCTAGATGCTGTCTTACTTTATACATCTTTTACATTGTTGGTAATTTTAAAAAAAGTAATAAGGGAAATTGGTTGCTTGTTACACCATTGTGTATGTTCTGTTTGAATACACTTGGGTCCCATTATAGCATGAATGACGAGAGCCAAGATATGCAACAGCCTTATAGGTGGACTGCTGGAACCGCTGTATAAAGGAACCCAAGGTCAGACAACAGAGCCTAGTCCCACTGCCAACTGTTGAGCCATGTGAACTTGCTAAATGATGATCTAGATACAATGTATCAGTTACTGTGAAAGGAAAGGCCATATATCACCAAATTTGATTATTTTGGCAACGAAACCTAAATAATGTATAAACAATTATGAATCCCCTATATAAATTGAAAACAATTTATTTTCAACATCATAAGTGATACAGACATATTCAAATTAAATATACATATCATGGGAAGAGTATATGACAAAAAAATTTAAAATATATGTATATTCATCCAAAGTACAATGTCTACAAGAATAGAAATATTGAATACAAAATATCATGTACATTCACTGTAATAAACCAAAATAAAGCACCTATTAAAAATGTCAGTCCATTTAGTCTGTCTCAATGTCTTCAATGTTTCACATTTTGCAAACCACAGATTTCCAAGTGAATAACATTTTTAACTGTAGTAATTTTCTGCCTTTCCATCCACTGAAGGGCCACTTTCAAGCTCTGAACAGTCTCATGCTGCTGGTGGTGGCTGATATCCATATCGCCCTGGCTTACAACTGATGACATCATCTGAAGTGTCAGACAAGAAAACAGTCAAGAAGATGAGGATGACAATTAAGTGTCATCGTCAAGTTCATAACATAGCATTTTCCTCATATTTGCTGAGTCATCATCATTAAAATCATTGTACTTCATCATCTAATTTTTAGCTTCCTAAGTCTCATCTTGAGTGAATCTGCAAAAATCATTTTCTCTGTCGCTATCATCATACAATGTGTCTCCTAGTCCCTTTCTCCAGCAACATTTTGTTGAGATGCTCTCCCATGCTTTCCCACAAGTATAAATCATCTCCTTGAAATTCATTTCCTTTAGAAAGGGGCAGACATCATGATTACTGACTGTCTTCATCCTGATGAGATCATGGCAATAATTCATCTTCAATGTTGCAATGATTCCTTGCTCCAGTGGCTGTATTTTCAATATCCTGTTTTTTGGTAAAAAGACTGCCTTAATTTTACTATTACTGGATGTGAAGTTTTCATTTGATGGGTGAGCTCCACAGTTATCAAGGGGTAAGATTACCTTTGCTTCAATTTTTTCATCTTGAGATGGAGTGTTATGGTTGGGGCAAAGTGTTGGTGAAATCATTCTTCGAATATGGAACTGGTCATCCATGTGTTTGTACTGCTCTTGTAAAAGAATGGTAGTATCGTCATATTAAGGTGATGGAAACAGCGAGGTTTTGCATGTTTTCCAATGGCCAGTGGTGTAAATGTGTGTCCATTCTTGTTGCAACATAACAAGATGGTGATTCTTGTTCTGTTTTGTTTGAATCCGGTGGATTTGGCTGCATTGGATTTTGTTGCCAGGGTTCTTTCTAGTAGCATCTTTGTTTATAGGGTTGTCTCATTGCAGTTACTTGTTCTGGAGAGTAGTTTTGTTTTCTGGGATTTCCTAAGAGTATCTGGATATTTCTTTGCAGCTTCATTGCTGCTCCCCCCTGAAATGGAGAATTGAGTGATGGTGTGGCATGCTTAAACGGTTTAATGAGCCTTTATCACTTCAAATTTGTTGTCTTCATTTAGTTGAAGAGAAAATTTCTTTCCTCAAGCCTGGATTATCGGTCCAGGTATTGGTATTCACTCTGCTCTTTGTTATGTAAACTATGTATACAAGGCTTTATCAAAGTTTGTATTTTGGACTGGTCATGCCTTCTTTTTTTTGTTCCTCTTCAGTTTCACAAGAAATAGTTTGTTGATGAGTTTCATCTTTGATATAGCTTCTGATGGTTGATTCAGCAATGCCTTGTTCTTTTGCTATCAGGCATTGTTGTGATCCCTTTCTAATTCTATCAATGATGGCAAACTTCTCGGCAGTCATGGACACTTTTCTTTTATTATTGACAGTAGGTAGACATTTCTGTGATGAAGATGACATGCAGTAGGCTTATATGTGTTGTATGTTCTCTAGTAATGTGAGTGGACTTCAAGCATTTGTTTCTAATATTTATATGACAAAAGTGAGTGTTTATCTCTTTTTGATATTTGATTGGTTAGAATAATCACCATCTGTAAATAGAGAAATTTGATTGGATTGTCAAAAATGTGCCAAAACCTACAACTTATACTGGTATTTTAAATTGAATGCAATTAGAAATCACATCATCATTGTTTAATAACAAGCACTTATGACATAACAGTGGTCTTCTTGTTTTTTTTAGAAGTACATGACTATTTTCATCTCACTACACTAATTCTTTTTGCTTATATTTTTAGATTTGTGTTGGATTTTGGATGACAAGTATCGTAGATAGTGATAGCTTTGCTAATTGTAGTGAGTGAGGAGCCATCAAGCATGCCTTTTTCATTGAATTTCATGATTACATAGATCCTGAGGGGTCAAGAGCTGTCCACACTATATTTGAACCCATGTTATAGTAGACCACTGTATAACAGGGCCTGAATGTACTATAATGTGCCACTTATAAATATATGTGATTGTTTAATATGTATGATGACAGAAGAAAACATATGTAATAAGATATATTTTCAGTCAGCACTAAGTAAACTGAACTTTGTGTATTCAAATGTGATCCCTGTCACTGAACTGTATCTTCAAAGGTTACAAATATATTACTGGTCTTATATTTTATAACAGTTATTAACATCCAAAAAATTATCACGATGGGTATCTTATTCGCTTACTACAGTTTGTTGTAAGGTGTACGTCATTATATGGCATAAGGTGTACAACTACTGTTTCACACTTGTATCTAAATCCAAACAAAAACATTTTCTACAAAGTTGTAAAATTCCTTTCTATGTATTCATCAACAAAGTGACATAGCCTTGAGGATGAAGTGTCTATAACACTTTACAGGAACACTTTGATGCTCATTTCAATATCAGCTGTAAAGCTTCATCCTTCTACAAATCAATACACCTAAGCATCTGTAGGATCATCAATCATTCACCATTTTCACAAAAATCAAAAGAAGAAACTGTTTTACATCTTGATTTGAGCATTATTTTAGTTACAGTTTGGTAGACACACACACAGTGAAACCATGAAGTCTAGGAATGAGTGTCTTCCAAACACTGTTGAGAGTTGCACTTGACAGGAATGATTAATAAATAAAACATGTTTCTAGTTGAAAACCAAACTTCTGTCCACAGTAAGTCCCAACACTGATATTGATGCTCCTATGTTTGCTTCGAAAATAAAACAAAAATAGTTACTTAACCGAATGAAGAAAAAATATTCATAGTTTACAAGCTTTATATTAATGTTACCTAGAAGATTATTCTAGCTAATAAAGACCTGTTATTACAATAATCTTTAAGGAGCTATGTCTTACTATTACTTTAGGCTTTTAAACAAAATTAAATTATTAATTAAATTTAAAAATAACTTCTGAACTTTTTTATTTTTTACCTTAATATTCAAAAGAATTAGCATGTTTACTATATGATGTATATGGCTAATAAACACAATCCAGGTGAAGAGAAAAAGTGTTTTTAAGACAACACAATAAATATTCAGCGTAATAAACTAGTCTTGATTTCAGTGTTTACAGCTGTATCACTGTAACCGAAATAATGCTCAAACCAAGGTACAAAACAGTTTCTTCTTTTGACTTGTTTCTGATATTAACTTTTGATTGAATGTCCTGATGTGTTAATTGGTGTAATAGCTCTTTTTTGTTCTTTAATGATCACTATAAATATGAATGTACTTTTAGTTTTGTTTAATGTTCAGGTCAAAAAAATTATTAAAATGCTAAAATTTCATTCACATATCAGAATAGCTTTGCTTGAAGATTTGAACAGTAATTATTAAGTTTTATTGCTGGATGAAAATGACGATTAAAACTGCCATTTAAATACTGTTTATTAGTCTTATTTTGTGAAATATTTATTTTTGGTATTACACAACACAGTATAAAGGTAACAGAACTGTAATGATAAGTACTGCAGGATAAGAAAAAGTTAAAATGCATCAAGAACAGCATGTATTTTATATATGTATAAAACCATTTGATAATTTTTTGTGTGAGGAATGTCTTAAAATGCTGTTCCTATATTATTGTTGTTTTTTTTTAGGATTCACAAGGTGCAGTACCATCAGTTGAACAGTTCACTGGAGTTGGGATCAGAGTAAGTTAATTTTTAAGTTTTTTAACTATTTTAGTACCACTTAGAACTGTTTTTACAATTATGAGTATGTGAGAGTTATTAGTAAGAAATCTGGAATTGCCTAATACAAGCTAGTTAAAGTATAAAAAGAAAACTGGATCTTTGGTCTAACTCAGCTGAGCTCTTTGTCTGTTCTTTTATTATTGTACACAAGAAACAATATTGGAATTCAGATTTAAATAATTATTGCATAAGTTCAATTGAAATTGATAGCAGGGATAAGAGCAGTTCTTAAATCACTTTGTATCATATGACATATTCATGAAACTGAGTAGAACTGTGATAGTGCCATATTTTGATAGTTTTGAAACATACTTTTCTTACAAAAAGAAGTGCTTTTCAGAAGTAATTATTGGTCTTGCTACTGGTAATTTAAAAGAAATTATATAAACAATCCAAAACCTACTTTAAACAGTTTCTTATTCTTAGATAAAATTTAGATTTTAGAATGTTTATTAATAGATTATTATTAGGTGTTGATTTTTATAAATATTATAATGTCATATATCAATGATAAATTTATTCTAAAGCCACTTTAAAGAGAATGTTGAAAAAGAAGTGAATTTTTGTATGACAGTCATTCTGATAAAAAATAAAATTGTTTTTAAAATAATGTATATTTATAGGAAAATTTCACAATAACCACCTCTAGAGAAAACCTATGGACCATTTAATATTGATGTTGTTTTAATTGTTGTAGAAGATCAGTTTCTATTGAGCATCTGTGTGAGAAAAGTGTTTTGAATATAACCTTAAGCGGCAACAATTAAAACAAAATCTTTTTTTTTCAATATGTGTGCGTATTTTTTTCCAAAACTGGTTAATTTTTTCATGTGTTTGTTATGCTTTTAGGTGTCCTTTAGTGGTAGAACAGCTGAGATGAAAGAAATGCAGCAACTTTCTGGAGGTCAAAAATCACTGGTGGCTCTAGCTTTGATTTTTGCTATTCAGAAATGTGACCCAGCTCCATTTTACCTGTTTGATGAGATTGACCAGGCTTTGGACTCACAGCATCGAAAAGCTGTTGCAGGTTTGTAGTGTTTTAAATTGCCTGCAATAAAATATTTAATTTCAGTGATTTTCAGTTGATGTAATTAAAAGTTTTTGTATAATTCCACATTGAAGAGTGTATAGACTATAGTTTTAAAGAAGTATAAATATTGTTTTTAAGAAACATGTCCAAGTAATAACTGAAATAGCTTTTACTTGACATACATACATATACACTGGACTTAAATGTTCTACAAATAGTTCATTAATTACACAAGTAAATATATGTTTAAAATGTTTACAAGAACTGAATCTAGAACTATTTTTCATTGTTGTTATTTTGTAGGTTTGAAAATATTTTTTCATTGCTTTTCTGTGTGGTCTTTAATAGAAAATATACCATTAAATTTAGTTTTTGTCTAAGTATTACTGTAACTGCAAATGAATTAATTTGAAGGTAAGAGACAGCTTTCGGAAAGAAATATTCAAATCAAAAATATAACTTTACAGGAATGATTCATGAGCTTTCAAATGATGCCCAGTTTATTACAACAACCTTCCGACCTGAGTTGCTGGAGAAAGCAGACAAGTTCTATGGTGTTAAGTTTCGAAATAAGGTACTGGTCTAAAAACCTAGGTTTGATTGAAAATATTTATATGAAAATGAATTAATATTATATGTAATATAAATATCATTTTGAATTAATACAAATTGTAAGAAGTATTGTTGATAAAGCAAAAGATGGCTTCATTTTTATGAATATTATCTTGATTTCGTGCTTACTGACTCAACATATTTTTAAGTGGTGTTTAGCTATACTGAATAAAACAGCTGTGGGTAAAGATGCCCAAAATATTTAGATTATATAATAAATCATTTTATGGATTAAGAATGTATCTTACATACAAATGTGGGTGTGGGTGAAGCTATCAAATTTTATGCTGTTGTAGAAGTTTTAGGGAAGACACACTATCCAAAGAAGGAGTAATATATAAGCTTTATAACAGCCAGGCACATACTGTATGCTCATATTCAACCACTCATTTTAAAACACGTACTGTATGTACATATTCAACCACTCATTTTAAAACACATACTGTATGTACATATTCAGCCACTCATTTTAAAACACGTACTGTATGTACATATTCAACCACTCATTTTAAAACACGTACTGTATGTACATATTCAACCACTCATTTTAAAACACATACTGTATGTACATATTCAGCCACTCATTTTAAAACACGTACTGTATGTACATATTCAACCACTCATTTTAAAACACGTACTGTATGTACATATTCAACCACTCATTTTAAAACACATACTGTATGTACATATTCAACCACTCATTTTAAAACACATACTATATTTACAATATTCAACCCCTCATTTTAAAACATGTACTGTATGTACATATTCAACCACTCATTTTAAAACACGTAGTGTATGTACATATTCAACCACTCATTTTAAAACACATACTGTATGTACATATTCAGCCACTCATTTTAAAACACGTACTGTATGTACATATTCAACCACTCATTTTAAAACACATACTGTATGTACATATTCAACCACTCATTTTAAAACACGTACTGTATGTATATATTCAACCACTCATTTTAAAACACATACTATATTTACATATTCAACCACTCATTTTAAAACACATACTGTATGTATATATTTAACCACTCATTTTAAAACATGTACTGTATGTACATATTCAACCACTCATTTTAAAACACGTACTGTATGTACATATTCAACCACTCATTTTAAAACATGTACTGTATGTACATATTCAACCACTCATTTTAAAACACATACTGTATTTACATATTCAACCACTCATTTTAAAACACGTACTGTATGTACATATTCAACTACTCATTTTAAAACACGTACTGTATATACATATTCAACCACTCATTTTAAAACACATACTGTATTTACATATTCAACCACTCATTTTAAAACACGTACTGTATGTACATATTCAACTACTCATTTTAAAACACGTACTGTATGTACATATTCAACCACTCATTTTAAAACACATACTATATTTACATATTCAACCACTCATTTTAAAACACGTACTGTATGTACATATTCAGCCACTCATTTTAAAACACATACTGTATGTAAATATTCTTCCGTTGATGATTTAAAATTTTTTTATCTTATAAAAGGTGAGCCACATTGAAGCTGTGACCCAGGAGGAAGCTCGTGATTTTGTGGAGGATGACCAGACACATAGTTAAACATTTATCATCTCAAACAAAATGTTGTTGTATAGTGTTTTGTTACTTGTTAATGTGTGTACTACATAGAATTCTACGTCAGTGGTTCTCTGATAAGGCCATTTTTTTGTTCAGAACATAACTTCTTTTTCTGTTTCATTTCAGTTCTTACATAAGCGCTTTGAAAATGTCTTATGGTTAAATATGTTGTTTATGTTTTGTATTGACCTATCATAGGAATTTCTGTATTAATGTTGAAATATTTATTGTAATCTTGGAGTTGCATGGGAAATAAAGATAATTTTTTTGTGTGTAGTATGTATCGATACATATATATGTGAGGGTTTATTTTGTTGTTTAAAACATCAAATATAGAAAAATCACATTTGTAAAAGTTTTATTGTCTACTGTACACCATTCCCCTAATATATCGTATAAACTGTAAACATTATTGTTTTAAAGATAATTAACAGCTAATAAACTTTTATACAAATTCATGATATCGAATTCTTATATAGACATTTTTTGTGTAAAAATTTCGGACCAAAGTTAACATGTAAACTATGGTTAAGTATATATATATGAATCGTATAAATTATCAACCCAACTCCTCTGCCTCTGACTGATACCCACAGAGGACAGAGCGTGTATAGCCCATTGTGTAGCTTTGTTCTTAAAAACAAATACAAAAATTGCCCATGTTAAAATCTTAAGATAATATCACTAAGTAGGGTAGTACTTAATTGTAAAGATCATGATGAAACAAAATGGCGGTCATGAAAATCGTCCGTTTTAAAACAACTTTTATAATGACTGAATAATAACAATGAATATTTCACAGTATTGACTGAGCAAAACCAAAGCCGCCAAAATCGCCATATACATATTTATGGAGTGAATCAAAAGTTCACTATTTCGACGAATTTTTATCTAAGTAAGTGACTTTTCTAGACAAGTGTACTAAAGAGACGATCCTTATCACTCTTAACTCTTTCGTCTGGGGTCCCAATGATTCCTTTCTTATACCGAAAAGGATACTCGTGTAAAATATAGCACAAAAATATACCTAATAAAAGGAAACAAACAAGTACAATAAAAAAAGTTTTAAATTTTATAAAGACAAGTAAGGATCGATATATACGTAACCTAGCCAGCTATAGTAATATAGAAAGTTTTAATGCTACAAAAAGTATGAAACAAAACTATAAAACCGAGTTGCATAAAATTAAAAAATAAATCTCTGCTTTGGCTCAATCTACAGAAAGAAGGACGAACTTTATCGCTCTAACTATTTCACAGAACTATTCCTTCTGGGGTCCCAAATATTCTTGTGCCGAAGAGGATATTAGTATATATATAAAACGGACAATGCGCTACTTTGGGCATATAAGTAGATTTGAAGGTAGGTTGATAGAGATACTGATGGGTAGTAAAATCGAATCAAGTATATGCGCTCCCCACGCTTGGTATTGCAGGGGCACAAAAATACAGATGTTTTTATTTGTTCGTTCAATGAAGCTTTCACAATTAACTTTGCCTATCTCGGGTATGATAAGTTTATCACAGTTTGAGATGTAATGGCGTTGCTAGTTCGTTCTTCAGCTTTGATTAAAAGTTACGGAGCACTTCCTTCACCCCCTAGTGTCCATTCGTCTGTTGCCAAGTCTATTATTTTGAACTGTTCTATGTTAGGTTTCACATTACAGTCTATGCTTAGATGGTCGTAAATTTCAGAGTTATTGGAAGGGCTGTTTTGCGCATGCTCCTGTTAGATAGGGTTCGGGTCGTTGACCCAAATAATCATGCCTGCAGCATGGACACTGGTATTGATACACCACCAGCGATTTTTTGGAAGGTGTTTTGCCTTTAAACAGAAAAAAATATGCTTATTCGTTTTTTCTGTTTGAAGATCACTTTTAGGCTGACTTGGGGTTAAATTGATTGCAGAATGTTTTTGATTTTTCTTGATAGTTTGATGCCATGAGAAATAATGAAGGGTAACACCAAAGCGATATGACATTTGGGAACTTTGAAGTCTGGAATCTTGGGGTTGTAAGTTTTATTGATATATTCAAAAATAGTTAAGAGTGAAAGCTTCATCGAACAAACATATGTGAACATTTATATCAAATGCAACTAAATAAATAACTCACAAAAAATATAGCTAATAAAAAAAAATTAAGTTGTACAAAAACGAGTAAGAATCGCTATATATGTAACCTAGGTAGCTATAGTAGTATAGAAAGTTTTAGTGCTACAAAAAGTATTGAACCAAAACCAAGTTACTTAAAATTTAAAATATTTTATCCCTGCTTTGGCTCAGACTAACATAATTACAGTGATACGCCAAAGTAGGGATAATTTTTTTTTACATTTTAAGTAACTCAGTTTTTGTAGTTTTCACTTTCTTGTTTCAGTACTTTTTGTTGCATTTGAACTTTCTACATTATTTTAGCTAGCTAGCTTGCGTATATATTGATCCCCACTTGTCTTTACAAAATTAATTTTTATTATTCTTTTTTATTGACGTGTTGCATGTCCGTTTAAACGCCTGGTTTTATATATATATTCCAGGGAAGAAACCGGTACAGACCAACAAGAACTTCAATTCCAAGTCAGATGATAATACTACTAAGTCATACAGTTTGATTTTCTACTATAGAGTATGTCTTTGCATGGTTACCATAGTTACTCAATGTTTTGATCTGAAAGCAGTACAGCGTGGATGTAATTTATTATACAGTTCTGAAAGACTGATTTTTATAATTTTCTTTACAAAAAATATTGGTGTGCCCTCGTATAATAGTTTGTTGAAGCTGATCAATTTAGGAAATAATATTTCGCCAAATTTGACAATGCTACTTTATGAAACTTTGTATACAAATATTGTTTGGTTCTGTTGTAGTCGTTTTCGAAAAATATCAGTTTTATTGTAGTAATCGTTGGCTTCCTTGTAGGTTGTGAATTTTCCAAGTTAGTGTTAAATTTCTGTAAGGAAATATCTGGCTGGAATACAGAGAACTTTGAGGTAAAGTGAATGTTTCAGATATAGTTTTCTCAAATCACGTTTAGAAATAAAACTCCCCTATTATATATAAACTTGGTCGGGTGTGGCCTATTCGTTTGCGTGTCTGGATTGTGAATATGAGAGTTTATTGTTCCCGTTGCAGCAAAAACGCGCCCGCGCTTTAGGGGTCGTTGTTGCATTATAAAATTGATTGTAAAAATATATTATTCGCTCAAATGAGTAGTTTTCGATTGGTACTGTCGATTAGCTGCTTTTAGTGTGTTAGTTCAAAATCAGTGGCACAGCGGTATGTCTGCGGGCTTACAACGCTAGAATCCAGGTTTCGATACCCGTGGTGACAGAGCACAGATAGCCCATTGTGTAGCTTTGTGCTTAATTACAAACAAAATCAGGGACGCTATGCGCGAAAATTCTCTAACAGGCAAATAAAAATAACCAGTTTCATCCTTATATATATATATATATCCTGATGGAAAATTTTACTTAGACTTCCGGTTTGTTTTTCGAATCAATAGTATATCAACGTTATTTTGTTTCCAGAAACTACGTCCTGATGTAGAAACTTTATTGGCTCCCTACTTAATGGAAGTAGCTCCACACAAACCTAACACATCTGAAGAGTTAGCATAACTTTGTTTTTAGTCAGAACTTTAACTTCGTATTACCATACTAGAAAATATGTTGCAAACGGAACAATGAAACTAAAAGATCTTTAATTTTCTGACCAATTCATGTCAAACGTTAAATTTGGCGGCAGTATACCCTAGCTACTTGCAACTAACTAGGAAGACGATCCGAGGTCTGTTTTGTAGCTTGCGATAAAACAAATGTTTTGATGGTCTATAATATTGTTTAACTTGCACTTGCTTAAAGAAGTATGAACCTCTATGTTTGTGTAGTTTTTGATAAACAAAACTATTTTCACATAGTTATTTATTACTTAGTATTATTATAACTTGTTTGCTTCAATAAGTAGACTGAAAAGTGGGCACTAGTACCTAACGTATAACATGGACTTTGTTTTCTTGTACACTATTGAATGTGCAACTTAACCAAGCCAAAAAAACCCTAAACTGTAGTGATAAATTTTCAGTTCCGGGGTGCCAATGTTTCACTTTCCATATCGTTTAGACTTGTTTACAAAGAGTGCAAAACCAGCTCGAAAACTGAAACTGATATAACTTCCAAACTAGTTGTCAAAGTTTTTTCAACAAGTCTCTATTGCTAATTTTGGTGTAAACTTTACGGAAAGAAAAACAGAAGTACTTGAATAAGAGCAATAACAAACTACTCAGGATGACGTTTACAAAATGTTTTAAAAAATGGTACAATGGATGAGATTTATTACCATCTTCAAGATCCCAGATAACAGTAGCTTTTGCTTTCGAAACAAAAAGAAATAATTACTTTTCCACTCTAGATCTTTTTAAATTCTCTTTGCTATCTTTTTCTTGATAACTTTCTTTCAGTGGATATCCCATAGTGGTCACACCTGTATTTATTACACTTGAAGCACAGGAGGCAGAGGATCATCATCTGATGTTCCCATAGTGTTCTACGTTCGTTTTCTACGCTCTAAGATATGAAATAACACAGAAAAAGCAACGTTTTTTTTACAAGACGCTTGATTGATAATAAATAGAATACGAGAGTATCAGTGGTGCTAGTCTTACATCTACAGAATCCCTGATAATGTTATAAACAAACTGGATAATAGCCTTCAATAACATCTACCTAGTAGATTGATGAAAAATTGTAAAAGCACATTATTTCTCTCAATCCAAGATAGAACCATGTTCAAGCATCATGTGTTGCTTTTCCTTGAAAACATAACAGTGATGATTCACTTCATGCAAACTGTGGTCATCTTGTATGTCATGTTTTTCAAGTCAACATTTCTGAGAGGACACTTTAAAGACGACAACTAGGCGTGTACTTAACAGTAACCGCCCGATAACTAACGTAACTGAGGTTAAAATGCAGTATTAATAATCTAGTGTCTGTCGCATGGTTTGTAATCCAATACTCCATCGTGTACTGAAAAGGTAGTACATATCCCAGTATCTGTAAACATGTATTATATTACACATTTGTAATCCAACTCTTCTTTGCATATCTTAATGTAGCTTGTTCTCCATTTACGTATCTGTAATACAGTATATAACCATGTACTTTGTAAAATAGTGGCTTCACGTGGTCTGGTGGTTAGGGTACTGGACTCGCAATGTGCGGATCGTAAATTCGAACCTCCATCACCAAAATGCTCGCCATTTCATCCGTGGGGGCATTATAATAATGCAGTTAATTCCACTATTTGTTGGTAGTGTTGTTGTTTGTTATTAAGCACAAAGCTACTCAAAGAGCTATGTGTGCTCTGCCTACTACGGGTATCGAAACCCGGTTTCTAGCATTAGAAGTCAGCAAACATACCACTGTGCCACTGGGGGCGCTCAAGTGTTGACCATGGGTGGTGTTGACTGGCTGCCTTCCTTCTAGTCTGTCACTGCTAAATTAGCGCAGGTAGCCCACGAGCAACCAAACTGTAAGTTAGTAATATTTCGTATTTATGTTATTAAATTCCGTAAACCAGTAAATTACGTAGTACAAACCATGGTTTTATAAATTATTAATCGTTGTTACCACACTAATTTATTTATGGAAACTGATCAGTATGCATTAAAACTTAATTATATTCACTTCTACGTACTGACTCTTATCACTGATCGCCATTAAGAATATCCACAGATGGCTTTTAGAGCTACAAATAGGGCGTATTAAGCAAAACGATCTTACACGTAATGCATACTAACTTGATGACCTTTGCAATAGAAATATAATCTATTTCTGTATATAGATGTGTAGAGTAAAGTTAAAAGTTTACATGCAATAGATATTGTTACATTGATTTTATACGCCATTAAAAGACATGACAAATTGCATCATAAAATCTTCTATCAACTCCATGTTAAGGACATCAATAAGATAACTTCATAATTTAGTTTACTTCGTTACTTTACCGTGTGCAACACATCAAGACCTCTTAAACACTGAGTAAATGTACACGATATTTCCCCATTTGGCAGCACAATTGTTCTGTGATAAACCGTACTATTCTCGTTAGTTACATTATAAAAGTTCGAAGTGAGATGCTATCTTTATCAATTGTTCAATAAGTTGAAGGGAAGTACATAACTTACAAAAACTGTGTCCTTTTAAAATAACTCCTATGTTTTAATATGTATAAAATAAAATAGTTGTTTCGAATACAATATCGGTGAAAGAATAAAGATGAAACAGAAGAGAGTATACATACATAATAAGATTCAGTGTTGTAATGAATTTATTGTTACATATTTATTTTAATATCAACGTTTGTTTAGATTAAATTTATATTTAGAAACATACATAGCTTATACTATTAAATATATTGCGAAACTCCCGCCTATTCTCTGAAGTTGTAGAAGATTGTCGAGAGTAAGAATCAACAATATATGTATTACGTAAACGCTTAAATTTGTATTGTTACGTAATCTGAATTTTCTAGAAAGCCACAATGCCTATAAATATAACCAACGCGACGCGATATAGTCAGTGTGCTATAAACTTTGGAAGCTATAATTGTGATTCTTATAACGTTTATCAATCGGAAAACTTAAGATAATTGACCAGGAGCTTTTACAAAGTTCGAACATTACAAATCATTTAACTCCAGTGGATTTTCATCGGACATTAGTACATTTACGAAAACATTACCTAACTTTAGCGGTGGAAAACTCAGCGTGTGTCGCTGGTGAATAACGAAGGACAAAGATTCGGCGTGTGCGGCTGGTAAATAACGAAGTACAAAGCCAGCTAACTAGCTTCCCGTTAAGCGAATCGTACCTACGTAAATTCGTAATCAACTCACACATCGTGATCCCTCGATAAGATATATTATCGAAGAAGTTCCAGACTATAAAGAAGACTTTATATTACTTGCAAGTTTGAAGTTTTGTATATAAATCATTGTGTGTAATAACTATTTTTAATAACTGTTATTGTAAATTCTATTGTTGTGTGTATATTAAAACGTATTTGTGTTAAAAAATAAAGCCGTGTGTATCAATCTTGTTGGAAAATATCATAAACTGACTATATATTGACATATATTTAAATACTAAATCTGAAGTAAAATTTAACTACTAAATTTAAATCATCAGTTAACTCGGTTTCAAACCATTTTAAATTCTGATACCTAACATAATAAACTGGGGGCTCGTGATTTAAATCACAATTGAACTTATATTTATCAACGCCAACAAGATTTGATCATGTCTAATTATCAAGATTTTCTTAAATCACCCTCCCTCGAACAACTAGAAAAATATAACAAAAATGAATTGCTCAAAATTGCTAAAGTTTTAGAACTAGAAGTTAACAGATCAATGAGAAAAACTGAACTAAAAAGCGCATTATCGAAATACTAGTCGATGATGATTTGTTGCCTGTAGATTGTTTGTTTGTTTGTTTTTTGGAATTTCGCGCAAAGCTACACGAGGGCTATCTGCGCTAGCCGTCTCTAATTTAGTAGTGTAAGACTAGAGGGAAGGCAGCTAGTCATCACCACCCACCGCCAGCTCTTGGGCTACTCTTTTACCAACGAATAGTGGGATTGACCGTCACATTAT
>NW_013667940.1:120996-121880 GCF_000517525.1 Limulus polyphemus
CAAAGTGTCTTAACTGGTAAAGCACAAGAAGCTTATGCCGCTTTCCCTTAAGAAGATTGAACGAATTATGATAAGGTTAAAGCAGCTATTCTCAAAGCATACGAGTTAATTCCAGAAGCTTATCGCCAAAAGTTTCGAGGTTATCGCAAACAAGATAATCAAACTTATATGGAATTTGCCCAAGAAAAAGAAGTTTATTTTGATTGATGCTGTAATTCTATGCATATTGGCAATAGTTTCGACAAACTAAGACAATTATGTCTAATTGAGGAAGTTAAACGTTGGGCAATCTTTCCAATGACTACACTTTAACACATTAAACTACTTTTCATAAAAAGAAATTCCTACCATCTCAACAAAAACCTGTATCAGTTCAATCCACTAAAGTTGATGATCCTTCTAAAAAATCCAGCTCCTCCAGTTCGAAATCTTTTGACATTCACGATAAAACTTCTTTAAAACAATCAAGCCCTGTCTGCCGTTTTTGTAAAAAACCTGGTCATGTTATGTCCGATTGTTGGTGTTTGAAAATGAAAAGGAGGCAACACCTAGTGCATTTGTGTCCACATATGGACGCAGTTTCACCAGATCACCCGATGTTGTTGATTTGGCCACTGATATAAAGACTGATGTAATCAGAAAGGAATTTAGACCTATTGTGTCCGTAGGTTCTGTGTCTTTGACAAATGACACTGGCAATCTCATACCCATACGTATTCAACTTGATACTAGGGTGACTCAATCATTGTTGTCAGAAGGTATATTGCTTTTACATTCGAGTTCTGGCACTGGTGAGTCTGTTATTGCTCAGGGTATTGAGGGTGGCTTTGTTAATGTTCTTCTTCATAACATTTATTTGGTATCAGACCTAATTTCGGGACCAG
>NW_013667940.1:122730-125963 GCF_000517525.1 Limulus polyphemus
ATCAAAACGAAAAGAAAGAATGAAGAGAGAAAGAAAAAGACAGACAGAAAGAAAGAAAGAAAAGAAAAACAAAACAGAAGACTGTTAAATTGGAGTTTATCATTACAAGAACATGATTTGAAGATAATCCATGTCAAAGGGGTCGATAACATTTGTGCTGATGCACTCTCACGTGCTATGTAATTTTATGATCATAAGGTTATTTGTATTGGTTGTGTTCCACACTGTAATTATTATTGAAGAATTGTAATCTTTGAATAATGTATTGTATTTAATGTATTGTTGTCAATATTTGTATATATAATATTTTAGTAAAAAATTGGCGTTAGATAATTTTTAATTCTCTAAGGAGGGAGTTGTAATGAATTTATTATTATATATTTATATTAATATCATCGTTTGTTTAGATTAAATTTATATTTAGAAACATACATAGCTTATACTATTAAATATATTGCGAATCTCCCGTCTATTCTCTGAAGTTGTAGAAGATTCTCGAGAGTAAGAATCAACAATATATGTATTACGTAAATGCTTAAATTTGTATTGTTATGTAATCTGAATTTTCTAGAAAGCCTCCACAATGCCTATAAATATAACCAGTGCGATGCGCTAAAAGAGAGTATCTATTATTAGTTTGCTATAGTCAGTGTGCTATAAACTTTGGAAGCTATATTTGTGATTCTTATAACACTTATCAATCGGAAAACTTAAGATAGGTGACCAGGAGCATTTACAAAGTTCGAACATTACAAATCACTTAACTTCAGTGGATTTTTATCGGGCATTATTACTTTACCTAACTTCAATGGTGGAAAACTCAGCATTTGCGGCTGGTAAATAATGAAGCTAGCTAGCTTCCCGTTAAGCGAATCGTACCTACATAAACTCGTAATCAACTCACTCGTCGTGAACCCTCGATAAGATATCGAAGAAGTTGCAGATTAAAAGGAAGACTTTATGTTGCTTGTAAGTTTGTGAAACTTTTGTTTATAAATCATTGTGTGTAATAACTATTTTTAATAACTGTTAGTGTAAATTGTGTTGTTGTGTGTATATTAAAACGTATTTGTGCTAAAGAAGACAACCGTGTGTATTAATCTTGTTGGCAAATATCATAAACTGACTATATATCGGCATATATTTAAATACTATATCCAAAGTAAAATTTAACTACTAAATTTGGATTATCAACTAACTCAGTTTCAGAACATTTGAAATTCTAATATGTAACAGTGTCTGTCTGTCACGTAACTCCTCCTAAGCCAATTATCTCACCGACTTCTAAGTGGTATCAAAAGAATAGTCTCGGTCTCGAGGTTTACAAAAAAGATAAAACTTTTCACCCAACCTCTTAGAACACTTTACGGGGATTCCTCGAAAGCAGACCCCAAATTTAGCAATGATTTACATTAGAGTAAATAAATATGTGCTCTTACTAATTACCGTTCGTAACTTGGTTAAAGAAATTAAGTTTGTATTATAGCGGCAATGCTCATTAAATTGAAAAAGTGCAAAATAGTAGTTCAAGCATTAAATTAACATGATAGCAGCCCTGTAAATGTGCGCCATGGGTTCGCTAGTGGTGTGTATAGAGTATTGAAGAAAGAATAAAGCTGAAAAAAAAAGAACATAAGAGAGAGGTATGTATAGAGTACTGGAGATAGAACTAATCAGGTATAATTGACGTAGGTATAATTCATTTAACGGGAAGCTAACTAGCTTTATCCTTCGTTATTCACCAGTCACACGCCCCGAGCTTTCCACGATGAATTTATATAATGTTTTCGTAAAAATACTAATGTCCGGTGAGAATCCAATGAAGTCAAATGATTAGTTAATGTTCCTGGTAAAATATCTTAAGTTTTCCGATTCATAAGCATAATAACAATCACATTTATAACTTCCAAAGTTTATAGCATACTGACTATAGCAAACTAATAATAGATACTCTCTTTTTTTTGGTGCGTCGCGTTGGTTGTATTTATAGGCGTGTGGAGGCTCTCTAGAACTTTCAGTTTTACGTAACAATATTGACGCAAACCAATCGTTTATGTACATACACATATTGTTGATTCTTAATCTCGAGAATCTTCTACAACTTTGGAGAATAGGTGGGCGTTTCGCAATACATATTTAACACTAAGCATGTTTTATATATAAACTTAATCTAAACAAACATTCGATAGTAAATTAAATATATATATAATAACAAATCCGTCACAACTTATTAAAAATACCCTAGAAATCTAGACCTATGTTGTTTTCATAGCTTCTCATTGGTTAGCCGAAGTATATGATGTCAATTGAAATACGGAAACTGATTGGTTAGCCGAAGTATATGATGCCAATTGAAATACGGAAATTGATTGGTTAGCCGAAGTATATGATGCCAATTGAAATACGGAAACTGATTGGTTAGCCGAAAAAATGATACCAATTGAAATACTATACTTAAGGTAATTGCTCTTTTTTCACTATGTTAGAAGCGAAATAATAATATTTAGTGAGCATTTAAAACTCTTAAACAATTTAAGTTACCGGAAACACAAGTTAGCAAGAAACTAGAAGATACATGTTAATTATGTATATTTTATTTCAAAATCCTTTTATCTGCAAAACGTATTTGACGTGTGTGAAATATACTGACACCAATCCTTTTTTATTTAGTGTTAATTTACTCAAAGATATAGATATTTTTTTTCACTTGGTGCAAAGCAAAATTGCGTGATTTTCATCTGCAAAAAAAAAACAACAAAAAAAAAACGAGAGAATAAATCGCGTAAAATATTTTTGTTTGTTTGTTTTTGAATATCGCGCAAAGCTACAAGAGGGTTATCTGCGCTAGCCGTCCCTAATTTAGCAGTGTAAGACTAAAGGTAAGGCAGCTAGTCTTACCCACCGCCAACTCTTGGGCTACTCTTTTACCAACGAATAGTGGGATCGACCGTCACATTATAACGCCCCCACGGCTGAAAGGGCGAGCATGTTTGGTGGGACGGGGATTCGAACCCACGACCCTCAAATTGCGAATCGAGCGCCCTAACCACCTGGCCGTGCCGGGCCGAATATTTTTGTCTTTCATAAATCAACTAATTTTAAGCCAAGTTCAGATCTTACTCAAAGCTGGCAAATTGAAATTTTGTATTAGTTTTTCTATAAACAACCAACCCCATTATCGATGGCTTGAAATGATCTGATAAACGTGTTAAGTGAGACACTTAAGAGTCGTC
>NW_013667940.1:125973-131399 GCF_000517525.1 Limulus polyphemus
TAGTTTCGCAATGTATATTTAACTGTTTGTTTGTTTGCAATTAAGCACAAAACTACACAATGGGCTATCTGTGCTCTGCCCACCACGGGTATCGAAACCCGGATTCTAGCGTTGTAAGTCCGCAGACATACCGCTGTGCCACTGGTGGCATAGTTAACAGTATAAGTCATGTATGTTTCTAAATATGAAGTTAATCTAAACAAACGTTGATATTAAAATAAATATATAATAAGAAATTCGTCACAGTATGAATATTTTGTGTTGGAAAGGGTTGTTAAATACTCATCCCAAAAACACTCAATTCTCAGTGGCATCACACTAACTATGCTATGCCAAGCAATTTCAAAATGTATTTATAATAAATGCAGTTCCAGCACGACTTTATATTGGCTGTGGATGTCTCATGACTTGCTGTGTGGTATATTTAAAACCGTTTAATATGAAATACACAGTCTTTTGTATTCACATTTAAGAGCTCTTGTTTTATTTTGACTCATTCTGTCTTGTATAGAGAAGTATTCGTGATATATGGTAGTGATACTAAAGATGAATGTATAGATTTTACAGCCATTTCTTCCATCACCAATGGCATTTGCTGTGATGGTCTTGATTATGAACTGCCATTCTGAAGTGCAATTTCCACTGCAAGAGATTTTTATGCAATATACGGACATCAATTTTGTTTTCCATATTCTTTCCAAAGTCGATCAATCATGCAGGAGTGACGTCTTCTGAGAAACCATTTGAGCAACCCAAAGACAAAAAGTCCCTCGTATATATCTATTAATGGTATTGAATGAATTTCAGTTGTATTTTATGAAAGAATTGGTATGTTGGAAGTGACGTGTAGGAAGTCTTCTTTACTGGGACACATTCCATACAAAGACGGTAGTTCTTCTTGCTATACTGTTGTCAGCACATAGGCGGAGTTCACTTTGACATTTATCTCGACTTTCTGAATTTCTAACTTACCATTACACTTGTAACCTCTAATTACTATAAATTCCTTGGAAAGCTTTTGTGGCATGCTCTATACTATTTTTGACACATTTTGTATCAGTGGTTGGACCATATTAAATTACCTGGGCTTTGCTGACATTTAGGTAGACATATTTTCACCCAATGTAACCAGTAATTCTCCCCTCTTTTAGGGCTTTAAAGAGTCTCCCATACTTTTGATAAATTTTCCCCATTCCTTAGTTACAGTTAAAGCATTGGGAATACGAAAGGAGATGATAGAAAAGAAATAATTCAACTTCGCCTTAAATAAATTAAAATTATGCTCTTAAAATGACACAAAATTTTATCTTGCAGCTCACAGAGAAGTCATGGAAGACTCATAGGCACCATTAAATGTGATCATATACTTTCAACGCACGTACGCATTGAGGGGTATAAAAAAGTGATGCTTATATCGTTATATCACAGCTATTTATGATATTTAACGTTTTCTACATAGTCGACATTCTTCTGACGAAGCATTAGCATTTTTTGGCTTGAAATAGTTACATGTCCCCCAAACCTCCGTAACATTAGCGTGCTGATTGTATTTCGCACAATGTATGTTGGTTAATGATCTCACAAATTAAAACCTCTCTTTCAGACATTCTGAGTACGGGCCTGCTTTTACTGGTAACATCAGATACCATTCGTAAACTTCTTATAGTTGGTCTTATATTTAGCATGTTATTTGGGAACATTTTGTGGACATTACTTTTGTGACACTGTTGCAGATCTAAGCCCATTTGAATTATCTCGTTTACAGTTCCAGTGAGGTTTGTGTTTTAGCTACAATAGACTGCTGTGTTTTTGGACTACTTCCAGTGAGAAATTATTTAACTTTTTTTACTCCCACCAATATGTGATTAGTAGCTGGTTGTGGAATAACCTCTTTTTTCTCTTCTGGAATTATACCTTTTTTTGCTTTACCGCCTCAGTTCAATACTACATATAATCTTTCATTGAATTACTAAAATTTCGTGTCTTGCCTGTTTGATAAGCATGGAACAAGAGAGGAGAACTTCCTGTTTGAAAGCCTACCAACACTCCATAAAAGGGGGCAGTTGTAGGTAATATTTGTACACTAAAAACAACAGTCCTCAACTGAAATGCAACAATTAAGTCAGAGTTCTAAAACGTGTAAACGTGGGTTTGGATTTGCAAATTGTTACCTTTCTCAGCAAGCACCACTCGGCTTATAAAGCAATGTGATCAAGTAGTCCAAGGTGCAGCTTCTTTTATTTTTTGTTTAGTGCTAGAATGCTTCCAGGTCATTGCTGCAGTCCAATCAGTTCAGATCTTAATGCAACTATTTCAAATAATTTGTGTGGAACTCAAACAATCCGTCAGTAGTTTGGATATAGTATCTGACATTATTGTTATCGTTAGCTCTTTGAAAAACAAAAAGTATTAAGTTATTTCGTTATTTCACACTTAATGAACATAGACAAGAAAATTGGACATTTTAATAATGTCTGCCGATATTAGAAAATTATTACCATGTAGCTGATCAATATACTTTGACATTAAAGTGATTCATCGTTTTGGTCTTTTGTTCTCCTAAAAGTTCTTAGAATCTACATAGCACAAGACATTATCAATTCTTTAGCAACCATTATGTACGATAACATTACAAGATTTTTATCTACTGTAGTATTGAATTCTATTACTACTTTAGTACCATCCAATTTATCAATATTTCGCTTGTAAAATGAGTATTGCTTGTCGTTATATATTTCATGTTAGATGATTAAGTGTCCCTGTAATTTCGATGACATTAAGTATTCATTAAATACTACTTGGGAACACATTCCACACTGAGATTGAAGCATGGCTTCATTTTCAGTGCAAATAGTTCAAAAATAGTTTAAGAAGCTATTTTCATATTTCTGTTCATAGGTTTAACAGTAGACCTTTTTTATATTCATAACACCAACTTCTCAATATTCTGCACCTTCCTGGCTTGATATGGTTGAATTTGTTGAATACAGTTATGTATCGTCATTCTGGTGATCTGTCTGTTGGAAGATAGAAAAATGTATTCTTCACACATGTCAAACAATTTACCTTACTTTGTAATTTGTTGTGTTCCACATGAAGTGTATTATCATCTGTTGCAAGTAAACTTAAGTTAGTCATAAAAACGCACGAAAATACAAGAATTTTAGCTTTTCAAAAGTAATTATATGTACCATAAATCTAAAATACATATTTAAATAACGCCAACTTTAATTGTGAAACTATATAAATGTCTATAGAAGTAAGTAGTTTTTATATTTAACATGTAATGATATACGGTGTCTTTCAAGTTAGGTAAGTTTTGTTTGAGCATAATGTTTAAAACATTATTGAAGGACCACTGAAACCTCTTCAAGCCCAACATGTGCAAGTCCTCAACTGGTCAATCATAATCAAAAACGAAGATAATCAGTAATTAACATTATTAGTCTTTTATAGCAAAGATAAGAATTGCAAATTCCAAGTCAGCACATGATCTTTTAGGTCAGAAACATATGGTTGAAAATAGTTTGATTGTTCACTAACAAACCTTTTTTGTAAAGATTCTGAGACAGGATATTGACTATGAAAGAAGAATAAGAGCAATTATTTTGCAGACCAGTATATGTATAGGCCCTGTACCAATGCAAATGTTTTTTTAGCACAAGTGGACACGCCGACAGAACAGGTTTTCTAAGGGAGTTACATCTTTTTTTCATCACATGAATTCTTGCCATGTCATTGCCTAATAACAGCAATCCTACAGGCTAACAAGGCTACCAGTTCACTTTCACATCTTCCACCATTGTCTGGTTGCTAAGATAGAGCCTCGGCTTCAATGAGGAATGGAAGATGTGAAAAACAAATCTTCTGGAACAGCATCCCTATGTCAGTAGTTGAAATTTGTTACTTTTACTGTTTTGCAAGCACTTATCAATGCTCTTGACCCTAAATCCCAATTAATACATCATCAACGTGTGTCAGGTGTTTATGTATGGGCTGGATTCTTTACAATTGGTGTCTGTGACTTGTTGGAGATATATTTCAACAGTAAACATACAGCACACAGTCTACTTGTTTTAAAATGGTATAGTAAAATAAGTCAAACATATATACAAATGTTTTAAGTTTGTTTGTTTGTTTGGAATTAAGCACAAAGCTACACAATGGGCTATCTGTGCTCTGCCCACCACGGGTATCGAAACCCGGTTTCTAGCGTTGTAAGTCCGCAGACATACCGCTGTGCCACTGGGAGGCAATGTTTTAAGTAATTATCTCTTTTTTCATCAAAGTCCACACAGGCTGGTCCAATTACTTTACAACAGAATTAAGAAGAATTGTTCTTCTCTGCTCTGTTATTACAATACAGTCTGTGATAGTTTCACTTTAAAACCGCTACTATATGCTCTTTATGGCTAAATTCACAATCATTCAGTCTACAACTATCTATCGAACTAGATTTCCGACGTGTATTTATATTCCAACAGAAGTCTAGAACGTTCCACACACTACTAGATATTATGATACAATAATGCTCAAGGAAAACAACGAGAAAACTCAGAAGCAGCATGACAAAATAATATAACAATCACCAATTCATAACTATTGAACTACATTGTTAGGTCAGTCAGTGGTACAGTGACTTCAGAGTAGTTTGGGTGAACTTCCTATAGTATCCCACTAACCCCAGGATGAATCTGACTTGCTGTTTGGTTGTTGGAGTTGGTGCATCTTGTATGTGGGTTAGCTTCTTCACTTCCCTGGCTATCTGTCAGTTTCCCACCTTGTGCCCAACAAAGTCCAACACAGAACAACCAATGCAGCACTTAGATGGTCTGATGGTCAGACCTGTTGCCTTCACTCATCCAAACAGCTCACCGAGTTTCTTCATATTGTCTCCCCATCTGATTGTGTGGGACAGAATTTTGTCCACATAATGCTCAGTGTTGATGGTTTTATGCAACATTTTATTAACACTCACACCAAAGTCCATTACATCTTGTGTTGTTGGAAAGCCTAAATAGCAGAACACTTCCAGAAGGGCTTCTGCTACTCTCTTCATCTCTATCTTTGGCAGTGTTATGGCTTCTGGGTAACATGTCACATAGTCGACTACTGTCTGCACATACCAGTTGCTCTTGTCAGAGACAGGTGTTAGTGGTCCGATCAAGTCCACAGCTACTCTGCTGAATGACTCTTCTATCTGAGTATCTCACCCTTTAGGTACTGTCATTTGACAGATGTCACATGACCTACAGAATCTGGTCACACCTCTGACGACTGCTGACAAACAAAAGTTGCTGGTGATTCTGTTTTCCGTCTTATTTGCTCCTAGATATCCTACACAATCAATTGTTTTTGTTTTTGCAATTATACAGACTTCGTTCTTTCCCTAGAGGCTCAACGGTGAGTTTGAGAACTTATACGAC
>NW_013667940.1:132399-133784 GCF_000517525.1 Limulus polyphemus
GCCCAAAAAAGTCCAGCACAGAATAACCAATGTAGCACTTAGATGGTCTGATGGTCAGACCTGTTGCCTTCACTCATCCAAACAGCTCACCGAGTTTCTTCATATGGTTTTCCCATCTGGTTGTGTGGGACAGAATTTTGTCCACATAATGCTCAGTGTTGATGGTTTTATGCAACATCTTCCTCATCATACAGTTGAATGTTGCTGATGAGTTGACTAATCAAAGGCTATCTTCTCTTTAGATTCTGTCTCCATTGGGATCTCCCAATAACCTTTACTGAGAATGATCTTGGTAAAGAACTTGGCTCTGTCTAATTTCGCCATGATATCCTCTGATTTGCCCATAGGTTTATAGTCGAACTATATCACGAGGTTCAGCATCCAGAAATCTATGTAAAAGGAGTTTGAGATGTCCTCCTTCTTCACAATTACTACTGGTGAACAGTAGGCTGAATTCGAAGGCTCAATGATTCCTCTTTCTAAAATTACCTCGACTTTATGCTTCATCAGGTCTCTCATTGCATAGAGCATCTGGTAGGGCTTCACCTTGTCTGGATCTCTAGCGTGGTCTCGGTCTTGTGCTGCACAACATCTGTGAAGACATCTGCATACTGGCACAGTAGATCTTGTAGCTCTTTCTTCTGCTTGCCAGTCAGTTCTGCACTTATGTTGACGTCTTTGTACGCCCCATCTCTACCTACTGGTCTTAGATCTAGTAGGTCTTCATCTTCTATAACAAAGTCACCATCTTCTGGTTCGGCATCTATGAAAGCTACACCTGCATTGTCTATCTGTGCCTCAATAACTGTACTCATTAGGTCTTATTCCCCCTCAAAGTACCTCTTCAATAGATTGGCATGGCGGAGCTTGATCTTCTCATCCGCTTTCACCTTATAGTCCATTCTGTTGACCACTATCTGCACTTTAAAATGTCTTTTCCACTGTAAGTTGTTGTCTGTGGGTAGCAGAAACCAGACCTTCTGTCAAACCTTGGAGTGTCATTCCTTGGCCTTCTTGTTATAGAAGTGCTTCTGACTGCCTTAAGCTGCATAAAGACTTTCTCGAGCAAGTTCGTAGGTTTCCTTCAGTCAGTTTCCGAGGTCTAACACGAACTGGTATGTGTTACTCACTTCTGTCTCTATTTATCCTACAACAATTCTTTCAATATCTATGTCAGACTTCGTACTGTTCTTCTGTACATTATCTCAAAGGGTTGAAATCCCTTACTTGCTAATGGGACTTCTCAGTAAGCAAATGTTTCCTGCAGGTATCTGTCACAGTCACATTGTCTCTCTGGCACATCTTTTTTAGCATGCTCTTTAAGACTTTATTGACACTCACACAAAGTCCATTACATCTTGTGTTGTTGGAAAGCCTAAATGGCA
>NW_013667940.1:134741-141146 GCF_000517525.1 Limulus polyphemus
AAAACCTCTGAGAAGTACATTATAATACCAAACTGCATGTAAAAACTAAGAAGTACATTATATATATAATACCAAACTGCATGTAAAAACTAAGAAGTACATTATATATAATACCAAACTGCATGTAAAACCTCTAAGAAGTACATTATAATACCAAACTGTACGTAAAACCTGTGAGAAGTACATTATAATACCAAAATGCATGTAAAAACTAAAAAGTTCATTATACATAATACCAAAATGCATGTAAAAACTAAGAATTACATTATATATATAATACCAAAATGCATGTAAAAACTAAGTTCATTATACATAATACCAAAATGCATGTAAAACCTCTAAGAAGTACATTATATATGATACCAAAATGCATGTAAAAACTAAGAAGTACATTATATATAATACCAAAATGCATGTAAAAACTAGAAAGTACATTATATATAATACCAAGCTGCATGTAAAAGCTAAGAAGTACATTATATATAATACCAAAATGCATGTAAAACAATGAAGTACATTATGTATGATACCAAACTGCATGTAAAACAATGAAGTACATTATGTATAATACCAAACTGCATGTAAAACTATGAAGTACATTATGTATAATACCAAACTGCATGTAAAACTATGAAGTACATTATGTATAATACCAAACTGCATGTAAAACCTCTAAGAAGTACATTATAATACCAAACTGTACGTAAAATCTGTGAGAAGTACATTATAATACCAAACTGTACGTAAAAACTGAGAAGAGAAATAGTTAGAAGCTCATTTTTTTGTGCATAATAAACATACGTATGTTCAAAAAGTTCACAGGAGAAACAATCGTAAACATCTATGTGTATATATATTCAAATATCAAATAGCGAGGTTTTACAGCAATCTATGAGAACAATATACATGTGCTAATACGACGGCGGATGACATGTTTGACATAAATATACTTGGTTCACAGCCAAATCCTGGCAGTTCATTGCCCCTACTGGAGACTTATGGCTGACGGAATATGTTAAAGCCGTTTCGAAGCAGAAAATTCGTATACAGAAATCGTTAAATGACGTAGTTCACAGCACTGTGAAGAAGAGACATTCAATATCATCCATGAAAGTGTAAGAGCTTGCACAGCAAATCATTTAAGACAGTAGCGAACACTTAAACCACAACTCCAAGCCAATCTGAATTAACTAGAAGGTTACAGTTATATAACAGAATTCTCCAACTCAAAAAACAAGCACACAAACAGTGACGTAGTAGAAATGAAATCCAATTTTGGCAATAAATAATAAGTTGAACAAGCCAAACGAAAAAAGAAGCCTGAAAATAAGAATTACGTGGAGAAGCAGTAATCTTGTATTTGCAGCAGCTGATTTTAACTGAAAAATACATTCTTAGGATAGCTCCTATTACGAGAGCAACGTTATTTGATGATTAAAAATATTCTCAGCCGGTAACGAAAAGTACATTTGGTAGAGATCAGACGATAGTTAAAGTGGCGAACAGACTTGTTTGTTTAACGATTACTTAGCGTTTAAGCTAAGTGTCAGAGATCAGACGATAGTTAAAGTGGCGAACAGACTTGTTTGTTTAACGATTACTTAGCGTTTAAGCTAAGTGTCAGAGATCAGACGATAGTTAAAGTGGCGAACAGACTTGTTTGTTTAACGATTACTTAGCGTTTAAGCAGTGTCAGAGATCAGACGATAGTTAAAGTGGCGAACAGACTTGTTTGTTTAACGATTACTTAGCGTTTAAGCAGTGTCAGAGATCAGACGATAGTTAAAGTGGCGAACAGACTTGTTTGTTTAACGATTACTTAGCATTTAAGCAGTGTCAGCACAATTAATTGAATGTATCAATTTCGATAACGGAAAATGGATTCTACTGGTAAAACCGACATTACTGAAGTGTATTATTCCATTGATAAGGTGAACAACAAAAGAAGACCATAGTTCCAAAAACCTTCAAATCTAGGATCAGTCTTAGAACTTTTAAATGTTAGTCACAGAGATACGCTAAGAAATGCATAATATCCCATCGAAACTTTCTTAAGCTTTCCATATGAATATATTACACAGAATAAAATGAACGATCTGTTACTTTGGTACAAGAGGTGCTATATATATATATATTGGCAAGATCTGTTTCGTTTAACAGTGTTTAAACAATGTTCATTTCTCATTGGCTGATCTATTCCATGACTAGTCACTTATTTAGCTTTATTTACTTTTAAATGGGATGTGAAAATTTCCAAGTAAAAAAAGGGTAAGCATCAATTGTATCATTCTTCCAAATAGAACATGTATTAGAGTGAAGAAAAAAATGGGAATAAATATTGTTACTGCTACTGGCTCTGTTAATTTAACGGAGTGTTCAGTGAGTCAGGCTTAAGTGAAACAGTCTCGAGGCCTAATCTCATACTTCAAGTTCAACTGTGATGCCATCTACCTCAAAACCACAATATCAATTTTCACCACAAGTGATGTCTAAGAAAATTGGTGCTCTTGCTTTGTCGTTGTTTCTGATATGCAAGAGGTGGGTTGACAGTGTTAGTAATGTCTTGTACTTAACATTCTCTACTAAACGCGCTCTTGCTTTTTACTTTTCCCATAATACTGTGCCCCCAATGGCTTAGTGGTCAATCTACAGGCTTAAGACGCTAAAATTCGAGTTTCGATACCCGTAATGGACATAGCACAGATAGCCCTCTGTGTAACTTTGTACTTAACCACAATCAAGCTAAACCATAACAATCTTCACAATACTGAATTATGTACGTTTCCGTACCTTTCCAATTAGAGTAGCATTCGTTAGTGCTACGTTTGGGTTATTTTCTAATCACCAGCATCAACTCTGTTGTAACATGGTTTCACATTTTTCTTCATTTCGTCATTTAGACGTACGTCTGTGCCATGTTTTGTGTGTGTGTGTGTGTTTCCTCCTTAGTATAATCTGTCACAAAGCAATGATGTTTTTACCACAGGGACAGGGTGTTGGTGGTTTTAGTCAATTGTGTTCTTTAACTGGCCATTAAGTTAAACTGAAGAGCATCAACGTTTCTCTGAAACTATTCTACTAAGCTCTTCTGATATTGTGACTGATAACTTGAGGTATTATTTTCCATATTGAAAGTGCATTATTAATTCTCTTGAAAGTCCATATTAAAGTGTTCGAAGACTTTTATTTCCATGATCACCTTCTTTCGAGTAGGAGAGAACACGGATGTTTTTATTTCTAGATTAGCCAGTTAAACTAGAATTTTCTATGTCGTTTCTTTTTAGCAGACGAATCAGTTACTGCTGTTGTTGCTGAGGGGCAATTTTTGGCTGATAGTCTTACTAAAGCCTTGTATATAATGTTATGTGCTAAATGATGCGAAGAAGTTGAAAAGTAACTGTTTTTACAGTATTTTAGAAGATGAGACAACGGATGGTTCATCATCTCAATAATTAATCCTATGTGTAAGACATGAATCTATGAAGGAGTTGAAACTCTGGAAATATTTTCCATGTTTGGTCAATTTATGGATTTAAATGGTGGAGAACTCTCACAGACACCATTAGACATTTCCTCAGAGTTCAACCTTCTTCAGAGTGCATTAGAGGTCAAGGTTACGATGAAGGTTTAAATATGTCACAAAAATAACATAAGGCTCAAGCTCAAGTTCAAGGAAAGCAACCTTGTAAGTTCAACATCTATTATGCTAATAATGACTAATTCATGTAACATTCAAGAAAATTATAGTTTGATTTTATGAACTGTGCCCTCTAGCGAAAGAATAAGTGAAGCATTACCAGTCTTCCAAATGTCTTATCGAGTAAACTTTACCGGAAACAAAGACAAAACGGCTGAAAACACCCTGGAAACCAAGTGTCTAGAACACCAAAAACCTGTCTTCATGTTTCATTAAATATTCTCACCTGTTATGTTATTCTTAAAAGACGTTGCTTCAAATGAATTTCCAGTCGTCCATTACACAGACTTTTATACTCAGTACAACAACTATTTCAATCTGTTGTGTTACTGGAAGTTTCAAGAATGATAATAACATTAACATCTCTTCTCGAAGAACAAAGAAACGAAACAGAAGCGAAGGTATTAGAAAGTGTAACTAAACTTGCAAGTGAAAATGATATAAACATAAATATGCCATACCGAATAGGATGGCAAACACCGAATTATCTGATCCACAGGTTTATTACAGTAGTGGTCTGTATACCATTTTCGGATTATCTTACAACAGAATGAGAAACACGCTGTAGCCATATCCAAATTTTGGATATTCAAAGACTTAGGCTTTCATTCTCATATCGCTTCACTAGTGGTCGAATACTTTGCGGGGTATTTGTGTAGTAGAGAGTTACTTGTTTATCAAGTATATCGTGGTGCACCTGTGTATAAGAGGGTTTGCTTGGTGACCAAGTACTTTGTGATGTATCTATATATGAGAGAGTTTATCTGGTGATCAAGTATTTTGTGATGTATCTATATATGAGAGAGTTTATCTGGTGATCAAGTACTTTGTGATGTATCTATGTATGACAGAGTTTATCTGGTGATCAAGTACTTTGTGATGTATCTATATATGAGAGAGTTTATCTGGTGATCAAGTATTTTGTGATGTATCTATATATGAGAGAGTTTATCTGGTGATCAAGTATTTTGTGATGTATCTATATATGAGAGAGTTTATCTGGTGATCAAGTATTTTGCGATGTATCTATGTATGAGAGAGTTTATCTGGTGATAAAATACTTTGTAGTGTATCTGTGTATGAGAGAGTTTGCTTGGTGATCAGGTATTTCGATGCGTATCTATGTATGAGAGAGTTTATCTGGTGATCAAGTATTTTGCGATGTATCTATGTATGAGAGAGTTTATCTGGTGATAAAGTATTTTGGATGTATCTATGTATGAGAGAGTTTATCTGGTGATAAAGTACTTTGTGGTGTATCTATGTATGAGAGAGTTTGCTTGTTGATCAGGTATGTCGCTGCGTATTTGTGTATAAGAGAGTTGGTTAAGCTGGAAGTGGCTTTAGTCTTTAATAAAAATTTTACAAATGTGACGAACAATATGCCACTTTTAGTTGTAATATATATTTTGAAATTTTGCAATCAACTTTAAGATTTTTCAAATTTGTAACTAATATCATAGTTTTCGAGAGAATTTCCAAATTTCAGTGTTTATAGATACTTTTAATATTATTTTTACGGTCTCTTAGTTCGTGATTTTTAAATTGAAAAGTACTCTATTACTTCTTTAAAAACATATCTTCACAATTTTGTACTCTTGAACTAAAATTGAGCTTCTTCCTTTTGTATTAAAACATTTATTCTCACCTATGCATTCTAGTTCTCAATAATGAAGCTAAACCTATCTCACGTAACTCGTTAACAATTTAAACTTATTATTTGCGCAGTTTCTAGAACTCTATCTAATACCAACCATTTCGCTTTAACTTCCTTTGATTATCCGCACAAATCTTAAATTTCTCGTCCACTACTTGTACTTAAGAACTTAGTGTAAACATTTCAATTATTTTTAGTATTAGAACGTTCTTACAGACTGTTTCGAGGTGCTGACCTGAAACTTTAACCTAGATCAATCTAAGAGACCAAACCGTTCACACGTATAACCATATACGTATGACTAAAGAATACTTCTATAAGTAATAACTTGAAATGCCACTTTTAAACGAGTTTCACTACTTTTTTCATTATATAATAAGTTTTTTATTTACAAGTAGTGTATCAGTTGCTTATCATATTATCGTCATACTTTAACTTTTATAACTAATTTTATTTGACTATTTGTAAATCTAAGAAACATTCTGCTGTTTACTTTTCTTGAAAACTTTTTGTTGAATTCACTTCTAAAACTTGGTAATAAGTGTCAATCTTATCGTTTGTTTACTCTTATTTCTATTTCAAGTGTAGATTTTTGTATAACACTGTTACTTTTATCTTGAGCATATATTTTTTATTAGTTCATTCGACTTTCATCGCTTCTCACAACATAAAAATGCTTAGCTTTATAACTTGGATGCAAATGAGATCGTTACTTTTTAAAAACACTGTGTGTTTGAAACAGTTTTTCTAATGCATTGAATATGTTTTTTTTTCCACAGATATCAAAGCATTTTTTTTTAAATTCCTACATTTTGTTGTCACCAAAACATATCTAAACTGAAAATAGTATAGTAATCGGGTGTACATTCTTAGCGGTAATTTAATATTTTTAGTTGAAAAATTTATATAATTAAGAAGTTTATATAAAATTTTTTCCGTTGTTCTTGTTATTACTATATATTTATATGTTTTACTATATATATATATTTATATATATTATATGTTTACTATATATATATATTAATGTTTACTATATATATATATATTATAT
>NW_013667940.1:141883-145634 GCF_000517525.1 Limulus polyphemus
ATATCCTTAACAATAAACAAAATATCTTCAATATTGCAAATTTTATATTAAAATATTGTTTTGTATAAAAACACCTGTTATATTGCTGGAGTTCCTGAACGGTAGTTATGTAAATTCATGATTAATGAAAGGTTATCCTGGGTCAAGAAAAGTTGCTTCCCTTATATGTAATAAAAACCCCAAAAAACACAAAATGTGAAACCGCAAAATTTTCATGTACCCCCATGGACCCAACAAACTTTAATGCCAGTTTTGGTGAAGATCCATTCACACCCTACAAAGTAGTTACATGGACATACAACAGACAGTACTATTATATTTATATAGATAAGAGCTAAAAGAGCAGACTGCTTGATCAACGTCAAAATAATTGTTTTCCATTTCAGATTGTGTTTTTTGCAGTGAATTGTTTATTATGTTATAACACCTGATCTCCAGGGTTGAAAACATTTACATTTTAGAACAACTGTTTTATGTTTAAGAGTTTCAAGTTTTTTCTTTCTTCCGTGCTTTATTTCATCATACGAAATACATAAGACAACAATGTGCAAGATTTAGAAAACACAAGGAAATAATTGCTACACATTGTTTACCTGTGTCTTATGTATATTTTATAACTTTAAACTTTATGTTGCCAAATTATATTAAAAAAAATAAGAAATTAAGAGTAATGTGTATTTCCATCTCAATAATCTCTCGGTGAGGCAATGATAAGTTTACGGACTTACAAAGCTAAGATCCGGAGTATGATTCATCGTTGTGGACTTAACAGATAGCCCAATGAGGCTTTTTTTCAGAAAACAAACAATTAATTTCAGTACGAGTTTAAGGATATTATACGTTCATTGTTAAGGACGTTTATTTACATTTCTTCATTCTTTTCTTTTCCAATAGTTTCCTTTTTCTGGATGCAAATTTGGAAGGAAGCCAAGTATGCGTAATTTTGAGCTTTCCTTAGGTCAAAGCTTTTCTGCTTCTTGGGAAAAGTTACTGTTATAATTTTGACCTTTTTTCATCTCTCTACATCTGCGATTTGCAATGCTTATGTAGCAAATGAAGGGTAACCTAGTCATTACAATAACTGTCGTATTCTTTGGACGAACTTGTATGGCTTTTATTTACCGCTTCAAAACTGTATTTTATGTAATAAGTGTGGTATTTTATTTGTCTTTTTCGGATATTCGCACAAAGATACTCAATGACTATCTGCATTAGCCGTTCCTAATTTTGAATTGATAGAGAGAAGGCAGATAGTCAACAGCTACCCGCTTCCAAATCTTAGGCTATACTCGTCTGACCGAACTGTGGGATTTGACTGTCACCGTTATAAAGAACTCATGGCCCCAAAGTGTGGAAACCTTAAGAACCCTAGACCTGCAGATCCATGATAAGAAGAACGATAAAATATCTTGTTTAACGTGAATAGAGATTCTGAAGCAATAATTCTTCAAATTGAACTGATTTCCAACGAACTAAAAATGCTGAAGAGAAACGTGTCAATTTGGATATCGATAACTGGTATTTTCAGTTTGGAATGAAACATCAAAATATGCCAGTTTGAGCACAACTTCAAATATTCAGTTTGAGTGTGCTGACTTGACGTTCAGTGTAATAACTAAGTAAGAGTTCGATTTTAGAGAGAACAAAATTGTTATTCAAGACAGAATAAATAACAGACGTTCAGCGGAACTTGTATAAAGTATAGAAAGCTTAGTGTCAATGGCCTTAAGCTTCCACTTGTACACATCACACCAAGCTATTAATGTCTAATATCTAGACTGTATTGATATATTATGTGGTAAAGTGGTTGAACCAAGTGCTTGTGAGAGATATTTAAAATGAAATGTATAAATCATATGACAAACTGTAGAACTGTCAGTTTGATACCTTCTTGTATCTTGAGTCAAGATAAAACTTTCTTTGTTGTTTATATAAACCATGGATTTATTTTACGAAATTACAATAAGATTTGGAACTGTAATTTAAATAATAACCAGCTAAGGCAGACTCCTACTGTTGTTTATATAAACCATGGATTTATTTTACGAAATTACAATAAGATTTGGAACTGTAATTTAAATAGTAACCAGCTAAGGCAGACTCCTACTGTTGTTTACATAAACCATGGATTTATTTTACGAAATTACAATAAACTTTGGAACTGTAATTTAAATAATAACCAGCTAAGGCAGACTCCTACTGTTGTTTACATAAACCATGGATTTATTTTAGGAAATTACAATAAAATTTGGAACTGTAATTTCGATAGTAACCAGCTACGACACTAAGATAAGGTAAAATTAATCAACAGATAATGGAAACCTTGTTTAGCATTTATTCACCATTATAAAAACATTTTACTAACACACAAACTACTAAAACACAAAGTTTTGCCTTAATTTGTCGCATGGAGTATCTTTCATCAGCCAAAACTTTAATTTTTACATATTTATCTTGTGACATTAATGTATTGAGAACAATGAGTGCATTCTGGGAAAAGTATGAAGAGCTTGTTATTTACTTTATGTTGGTGGGGCGCTGTCTAGTCGGAAATAATTATGGAACCAATGAACACAACAGATATAAAATACAAATATGATTGCTTCCCCTTATTGTATGAAAATGAACTGCATCATACTACAATCACGATCCGTGCTGATAGATCATCCTGTGATTGGCTAGAATCTAACCACTTGTTATTGTGTCCAATACTATATATATATGTATACACATACATATTTTGTAATCACGATCCGTGCTGATAGATCATCCTGTGATTGGCTAGAATCTAACCACTTGTTATTGTTTCCAATACTATATATATGTATACACATACATATTTTGTGGTTAGTTTTTCTTAACGCATTTGTAATAGAGTGAGAGTTTTTTAATGAAAATATTTTATATTGTATCAGTATTTAACTTATTAATATATATATATATATCGCATTTTGTATTATGATATTATCACTTTTCTTGATATTTGTTGTATTTTTTATTATAAAAATAAATTTATTTGTTGCTTAGTACGCGTTACAAACTGTATTTTAATAATATTATAGTTTTAAAAACACCCACAGCTTCTCAGCCTATTTGTATTCCGGTGGTTCAGCGGCAGATCTTAGAGCGTACACAGAACATATAGCCAACTGTGCAACTTTATACTTAACAACAAACAAACAATCTATTGGGCGTAAATGTGTATGTAAGTAAAAAACATAATATCTAGTTATTTGTGTAAAATACTTATAATATAACTAGAAAACTGACAAAGCCAGTGGAATTAAACTTGGACTACTGTGTAATCAAGTGAGATTGAACAGCCACTTGAAACTTAATGAAGTTATATCTTTAACTTTTTATTATTCATGTTGTTTACTGCTCATGCATGTTTCTCTTTTCACACACCCTGCTAAATTATCCAGGAAACACAATGAAAGAGCAAAGTATCAGTGTTTATAACTCACTATATCTATAATTGGAACTGTCATTAACTGTACTCCTAATAGTGGATGTATTAGTAGTTTTATAAATTGTGTTTTCTGGAGATTTTATCAGAGTGTGGTAAAAGGGCAAAATCTCGCTACTTATAATCCACTAAATCCATAGTCTGTAATGTTATTAAGTGTACTCTTAAAGGTGGATGTATTAGCAGCTTTATGAATACATTCTGCTAAAATCTCCAGAAAACACAGTAAAAGGGCAAAATCTCGCTACTTATAATCCACTAAATCCATAGTCTGTAATGTTA
>NW_013667940.1:146402-154182 GCF_000517525.1 Limulus polyphemus
TTACTGCTCATGCATGTTTCTCTTTTCACACACCCTGCTAAATTATCCAGGAAACACAATGAAAGAGCAAAGTATCAGTGTTTATAACTCACTATATCTATAATTTGAACTGTCATTAACTGTACTCCTAATAGTGGATGTATTAGCAGCTTTATGAATACATTCTGCTAAAATCTCCAGAAAACACAATATAAGCAAAATCTCAGTGCTTATAACCCATAATGGCCACGGGTTGAACTGTTATTAACGGTATTCTTAATAATGGACGTATTAGCAGCTTTATAAAATTACTAATGTTTTTCTGAGAGATAAAACGGACGATGGTCTAACATAATGAATATGTTGACCACTGTTCACTGGAAGCAAAGCTCTTAATTTGGCTTGAAAATAATACGAAATATATCTATTCCATAGCAATTTTTAATTGCAAAGTAAAACCGTTTGCAGTTGGAAGAGACTGTTACCATTCGCGTGATTTAACGACTTTTGTTATTTTAATTTTTGTTTATTTGTATGGTGTTAATCACAAAGCTACATAACGGGCTATCTGTGTTCTGCCAACCGTCAGCTGTCAGACGTAATGCTGAGTCATCTTGATTTTGAATGTCTAGTTTCTTACGTAGGGAAAGGGATGAGCTAAATTAGGATCTGTGTGAAAGTAAGTCCAATAGGTTGAACGTAAATATATAGTGAAAAGAAAAATCATATTCAGCCAAAATAGAACTATGCAGTCAAAGCAACACCCAATTATTCTAACAAAATAATGAAGGAGGTCTATATAGCTAACCTACAATATAAAAAACAAACCACAACGAGTATTATTGGATTTTACTATTACACATGTTATTCTAGTAATTAAATATACCAGAAGAACGAAAGTTTTTTTTAAATCAGTAAAAAAATCCTCTGATCGTTAGTCGTTTCGTATTGTAATACTAACACTAGCAAGTAACCGTCAATATAGATGTAAACAGGAAGCTTTAAGTTAGATAGCATTCGTGTACTTGGCTCATTTAGTTTTAATGAAAGTCTGGAAGTGCATTTCGTTAATCTACTTTCTAAAAGTGGGTTTCGATACTCGTAGTGAGCATATGTCATCTTGTGGCTTTGTGCTTAACAACACAGCTCATCGTGTAGCTCTGTGCTTAACAACAAAATAACAAAAATTATTACTCTATCTCTCAATTAAATCCAGAAATATTGATGTTTTAATTTAAATAAAAGTTTAGTGTTGATTACAAATGAAATAAAATAATTTCTATGTTCTAACAGACTCTAGCAAAAAGTTCATTTGTGGTCTTAATTAAAATCTGGTATAATAGCGCATATAAGTAGGGTAGCGTTTTAAACAAGAATATAGCATCTACGTTGGCTGGTTAGAAATATGAACTCATAAAACTAACGTGCAATGACATCAACCATGTATGAAATAAATAAATGAAAAAACAAGCAAAGACGTTTCCTAGCAGTTAACGTGTCGATTCTGGATTGAAGACGTTAGGATTCGAGACTTGATACCATTGAAAACGCCCCATACTTTCAGCTTTAGGCTTGTTAATAAAGCGATAGTCAACCCTGTTATTCGGTTAATAGCTACTAAAACCCTCGAGGTGGTGGGTGATGCTTGCTGGCTGTCTTATCTCTGGTCAGTAGTTCAAATTAGGAACGGCTAAATCTGAACCCTAGTGATTTCTGAACAGGCCATTTTAGCACATAAAACCGTTTAGTTTGAAACTTCCAATTCCATTTGTTTTCTAGCGATGCTACTAAACTGTATTACAGTTGTGATAAAATCCTCTTATATTCTATCTTTCTGGTGTATTCTACAATTACGTTAGAATGTGTTGATCAGTTCCACTATTCGTTGGTAATGAGTAGTCCTAGAGTTGGCGGTGGTTGATATTGACTAACTGCCTTCCCTCTTTTCAGTCACTTCTAAATTAGGAACGACAAGCGTAGATAGCTCTCAAGTAGTTTTGTGCGAAATTCAAGGAACCAAACTACAATTACTACATTCACTATAATAATTCATTGATTTTCCATGTAAGCTATAACGTCTTTAACGTTCGCTTCGTTCTATTTCCTGCGAATGAGGGCTGAAAAAGATTTCCTCATGCTCCTGTATGCTTTATATATTTTTCCAATCGACGTTTCGATGAATTTTCCTCTTAGCCCCCACTACTGAAAGAGCTCGTTAAACAACAGAACATAAGATGCCCTGAATTAATTCAATAAAGTAAATATTGAATGATACTTCATAAACTATGAAAAATGCAGTGTATATTTTAATTATCTAAACATCCTGAGAACAATGATTAAGATCAAGTCAAGAAAATGTGAATTTATAGTTAAGTAATCGTTAATTTTTACTTCGAGTTTTTATTTCTAAATTTTACAAATTCAAAAGCACTTTCCGTATCTATTATCAAGGAAAATTACATTCTCAACCTCCCAGATGCTGAAATATTCAACTAACGGTTTTGTAGCATACCAATTTAAGCTCTAACGTGTATTTGAAAACTTTCTATTTTGGTTCACGTGTTGTTAATCTATATCAACCTGAATGTCCTTAAAATGAAATCTTCATATTAGTATTAAAGTATTAAAATGTGATTTCACTCATTTATGCTTCTTGTAACTTTGAATTATGCTTTACTAGCGAACGTAACAATGCCTCACTCGGCATTTATGTCATTCGATACACGGGGAAGGCGGGACGACGTATATGTCCATCATTTCTCATGCAGGTCTTCTGCATTTCGGCGACCAGAAAATAATACCACTGGTATTAAACATCACTTTCGTTTGGTGTATGTATCACACAGTAAACAGCTGTCAAACTCGAACCACTCGATCGATTGTTTATCAGTTTAACCTTAAGCTTTTCGGGAGTGCACCTGAGTTCTTCTGCTAAATACCATGGAAACTGGTTTAGCTAATTTCTCGCAACAACTTGTGGCGTCAAGACATCAAAAGAATGAACCGCTTTGCTTTATATAGATTAATTCTGTTAATATACCAATAAGATTTGAACACAACTACTCTGATGTTTAGTGAATAAGCAACAAAAAGCTGTACGGGCAACATACTCAATCCTAGTGTAGTTGAATAGTAAGAGAATTCAACAAATATAATCCACAATCTTTTATCCCCCTTGCTTTGTGTTGGTTTTGTTATATACTTAAACGTACACCATATACACCAATTAATTAAAAATGTGATTTGGTTTAAAATATTATTTCTTTTTATTGTTTTGCCACAGGTACTTATTCACTCAAGTCCATTTTCTTTAAAACAAAATTTATAGAAAGAGCTACGTTCATTTAGTTTACTAAAAACAACAACATTTTTTATTCATAATATAAAAAATAGATTTCGATGTGGTATCACAAACTTAAATTATCCTCATTGACAGCTTTGTGTTATCTGGCGAAACATGGGACGAAAACCATGCTTAAATCATCTATACTTGTTCAAGTCACATGAATGGTGTTCTCTGGCACAATTATACTACTTGGTTATTCTTTAGGGTATAGGTTTTATTGTAGTCAACAGTAAAATGATTGAATTCAGCACTGAGTGGACCGATCATAACCTGGTGATTAGCGTTTCCTGATTGTGAGTCAAAGAATTCATGTTTAGCGTCTCGTTGCTGTAAAACCTTGTTCTATATTTCAAGGCCGTAGATGTGCAATAACTGTGACAGTGAAACACTCGGCCAGAGAAGAGTATTCAACAGTTGATGGTGAGCGCTGTTGACCAGCTGTCTTCATTCTTGTCTATCAGTTCAAAATTAGAGACGGCCATGTTCAAATAACCATTCATTAATACTTTACTAACATTAAAAAAATCAAAGTAAATATTATAAAACTACAAGAAATAATAATTATCAACGAGGTTATATATTTTGATAAATATTTGGCTAAGGCGTGAAACTTTCAAAAATCTAGAAAATCCTTCCTGCTTTTATGAAAAATTTTCCAAAGCACAAAACCGGAAGTTTATGTGCATCCGCTAGTTGTAGGCAACAGAACTGAGAACATTGTATTATTAAGTGAAGGAAACGTCCCCGAAAGTATGCGCAGAACGTAACACATGTAGTCGTAGTGCTTTTCCGGTTACAGTGAGTATCATGTACACAAGGTAGATTTCAAATAACACTGTATATTTTAAACATTTCCCGTGGTCTTGGACGGTTTGTATTTAGTTATTGTAAAACTTGGTTTAGAAATGTTCGATCTAATTTTGTCCAATAGGCGCGTACAACCAGGGAATAAAGAGAATATTTCAGTGCATTCAAGATGAATGGGATATTCTTGGATTTCAGTTAAGTATAGTTCTTTCTACACACATTTTACTGAAATTCATCACAACCCTCCAAAGATATTCTTGTAGTAAATTCGTACTGAAGTGAAATTAACGAACTCTCATATTCAAATACATCATTCTTGCTTTATTAAATTTATATATTGTTGTGTTTTGGTACGGATAAAGCATTACGCCAGCTCTTGTAAATAACGTAGTTCATATTGTTTCCGGCAGGGAAAAGACTCTCGCACCTGGTGAAGCTACGCTCGTAAAAAAAGCTAACTTCCCACCAGTATAATACTTTCAGTCCTTGATGTCACGTGCAAATATCAGAGTAGCAAGGCTCAAGCAAGCGATAACTATCTGTCGATGCTGATACTGTAAACTGGTTAAAACCTGATTTAAAACGTGGAAAAGCTTCCACTTCTAGCTTTTGGTAAGTTTTCAAACACACTTATTAGGAATTAAGTATGCATGACATGCACACAAGCCATTCTCACCGCTTCAATAAAACCAATTATTATAAGTATTCCTAGTCAAGCGTGATTTCGTAATAAGAAAATTTAAATTAAATATATTACACTTTGTAATTTTACATTACACCTCTCATTCATCTGAAATTACAACTTGCTTTTTTGATGACGACATAGTATTAAATCTATTATGTTTGTATAAGAGCTAGATTAGAAATTATTTTTCACTGTCATGTAAGGCAAAGCGAGAATTACTTATCATGATGTTTTAACTTTCATAGTAATCGAAGTAGCTAAGCTATTCGTTTATTTTATTTTCTATTTTCAGCTGTAAGTGTTAGGGCTTGTAAGGCTCAAAATACGGGTTCGATACCAGAGGTGAATGCAGCGCAGATAGCCGCTTTTGTAGCTTTGCGCATAATAATATAGAAGATAAAATAATGATATATTAGAATTTTTTAATTGATTGTACTTAAGTTATTTTATAAATTATTTACAGTTGTAAGTAAAGTAAAATGTACATCTAATTTTAAAATCGTGGTGTTTCTACATTGATTTACTCTATTTACAGAAACGTGGAGACAAGTTTCAGTCACCGAGAATCTGAACATTGACCGATGGATAAAATAACGCGACTGTTATTTTTGAGTACTTTCTTCTTTGCTGTGGGTAAGAAATGCCATTTCTGATAATTTTTTACTCTCTGTTTTGTACAGTAAAAAATAAAAGTGTATGTGTTTATATCAAAGACACATCAGGCTATCTGCTGTGTTCACCGATGGGAATCGAACCCCCAGATTTTGGCGGTGTAAATCCGTAGAGTTACCGCTCTACCACCGAGGGACTTTAAACAAATTTTATATCTTTGTAATGTACATTATTTTATGATATATATATGTTACAAGCTGAGGTACCCGTTCTTTGTCCGGAGATTATGAACTTTAAAAAATGTGGGGGGTAAATATTATGATAAATAACATAAAAATCCTGACTTTCACACAATGTATTTATAACATAACATATTATTATAGTATTCACTATTACCTCACCCAAAGTTTTATATAAGCTTTAAGAACTTAATACGTATATAATTAAAACATGGTATATATACTGTGCGATGGTCAGGGTGACTTTGTAGGAAAAGGTAGCGACAAAAATGGTGGCGGTAGGGGTGCTTTCTGTTACCCGTTTTTAACACTCAGCCCTTAATATCCTTCCACAGTATTTTACATGATTAATTAATTGACGGTTATTAGCCGCAGAAGTGTTTTACGGGCCGAAGTTGAAAGGTCATGGGTCAAAATAGGAAGTGGGTATAACTCAAAAAACGGCTCTTCATATTAAGCCTTATGGTGGCTGTTGAAGTAGAAACTTCAGCTGAACTTATATAGTATTCCACTAGTGGTGACCATTTTTTTATTGCGTTCTTCCATAGAGAGTGCTATTCTGGGATATATGTAAGACGTATGTATGTCCTACCCCCACACTGCGTGTATGTTGCTATTCTGGGATATATGTAAGACGTATGTATGTCCTACCCCCACACTGCGTGTATGTTGCTATTCTGGGATATATGTAAGACGTATGTATGTCCTACCCCCACACTGCGTGTATGTTGTGTTACAGAAAATTTAATAAAGTTTTTTTTTTGTTTAAGGACGTGGCGCTACCTAGGAATTTATTTAACGTTAACTTACGTCAAAGATAATAAATACTCAATAACAGCATTAATTGGGGTGGAGGAGGGTTGTGAACTCATATTAAAATGCCCCTTGTTCCAAACTTGTTCCTTGTTCCCACAAAGTTTGATTGAGATTGCACAAGTGCCTAGGAGTAGTTAGATAAGGGACAAATAGACAGACGCACAGATTTTTGTGCATTATATATAAAAATTGCGCTAACGGCAGTTATGTATGGACAGATGTATTAAAGTATATACACTAGTTAATAGTTGAAGTTTCACGCTCTAAATGTGTGTAACGAATAACAAAACATGTCATATTTACCTGCTGATTATTTTTTAATATAAAATTTTCATTCCATTATTTCGTAACAAAAGAAGTGATTGTGTTGATCGTTTATGATTACTATACACAGAAGGAAAGAAACGCTTCGCGACCATTGTATATCAACAACTACTAATCCATTGGTCAGCTAGTATTCCAAAGAATCACTATTTTACCATTCTATACTACAATTTGGTCGTTTATTCATGAATTATACTATATTCAGCTATTCTACACTACATTATGGTCACGCATCCATAGATTACACAACTATTCAGCCTCTTTACACCAGAATGTGGTCTTACTTCCATGGATTATATTAGTATTCAGCCATTTTACACTACAACGTGATCGTACTTCCATGTATTACGCTACTACGGTGCCATTTTATACCATAATGTGGTTGTAAATACATGGAATATAGTAATATTCAACCATTTTAATGGGAATGTGGTCGTGCATCAATGGATTGTACCACTTAGGTGTAATTTCACACCACAATGTGGTTTAAAATCCATGGACTATACCACTATAAGGCCAGCTGATACTACGAAGTTTCTTTACCCCTAATTCAGCGGTGGTATATCATTCATTTTACACCACAAGCTTTTTACGCTATTCAGTTTAATAGTACTACTATTTGATGACGTTACACCGCTAATTTATTGCTAAGTCCACTAACTCGCTAAACTGTTTCAACGCAGTTTGATTCTCCAGAATATCCGCTGTACATAAAAGAGCTTGTTTTGTGTGTCCAACTTTTTAAACCGATTTGTAAAGAGATGAACTACGATAATTCATTTTGTACATTTTAATGTGTTTTTTTTTGTTATTAAATATTCCACGATGTTTTCGATATTGGAGTAGATATGTTGAAAGTACGAAAGTCATACAGGTAGGGAAGATTTATTGTTTAAATGACGCGTCTGATTTAAAAACTATTAGGAAATACGCGTAAGTTACTTAGTTTTGTAATCTATGTATAGAATAATT
>NW_013667940.1:155161-162444 GCF_000517525.1 Limulus polyphemus
CTCTAGTCTTACACTGCTAAATTAGGGACGGCTAGCGTAGATAGCCCTCGTGTAGCTTTGTGCGAAATTCCAAAACAAACATCATTGCGTGGGAATAATTTAACTACACGAATTAAGACGAATAAAACTAGACAATTCAAACGTTTTACCTGAGACAGACAAATGGTTAATTGATGGACATCGACCGCTATAGTAGTTAACAGTTTAGGATGTTCAGTTTTCATTAGATAAAAATCACGTAGTCCAAACGATCTCATGTCAACTGAGTTTCCGTTCCAATCCACAGAAGGAGACACCACCAAGTATTTTGGTAAATACATTGCTGACTTTAAGACTAATGCCCATGGAGTCACGGGAAAAGCTTATGCAGCAAGTTCAACTACGTTCTACATAAGTGAATTTTACTACGATGGAAAAGGATCAGGTATTTAACTTGTCTATTTGTTATTTTTGTTAATTATCAAGAATATAAGTATTTGACTATAATTTATAGAACTAACTTAAAACGATTAAAAACTCAGTTTACCAAAACTTTTGATAAATAAAACATATTTTCTACTTTAATTTGCAGTAATCAAGACCTGTAGCAAAATATAAATTCAATTTTTTTAAAGATCGAATCATTTCATCATTCTGCTTTTATTTGTTAACTGAAATATGTGATGTTTGTGAAATATCTATTGTCTTGTTTTCATACTTTTTTGAATAAAGTAATTTTTATTCCATAGCATATTTCATTTCCCATAGACAGGTGCATAAATTTTCCAATATACATTCGTTTTTGGTTGACGTGTGCTATTTCATTTTATGAGTTGATTAAGTAAAATGACCTTCAGGATAAAGAGAGTTGTTTTTAGTTGTTTTACTTGCTTTTAACTTAACTGAAAGTTAAAAAACTTATTCATGATATGATTAAGTGATCTTATTATTTATGAATACTGGCCAGCATAAAGTTGTGTATCCAAATAAATCATATTACGTTGCTGGCGCCATCTATTGAAACAAAAATACAAAAGTAAGACAAATATTGGTTCTCATTTATTTTAAATGGGTTAAAAGAACAACAATGACGGTTCCTTCAACATGGAAACTTTTCCCAACAACGTATGCTAATTGCTAAATACAAATAACTTCTTAATGGTGAGTTTTATACTTGGTGTTTGCTTTTAAAATAATGTATTTGTACAGCATAAAACCCAATATGGAATGTTTGCAGGTGTTTAATTTTGATCCACATTCTGAAATGTGTTAGGCATGACCTTCGTTGATAATATTTTTCTCTATTTTAGAATGAATAGTAATTTAAATATATGAAACTCTAACAATGCATTCTTATGTCAAGGATAACTAAATAAGGGTTCAACATGGTCAAATTATAGAATTTACAATCGAAAATAACTACTTTTCAAAGAGAAGGAACGTTATGCAAACTCTTTGTAGCAATTAAGCGCATCTATTTAAAAATAAAACAAAGTAGAAAAACTCATATTTGATTTTTTATTTTCAGATGCTTTTTTTTGGGTTGGAAACACAGAAAATCCTTCCCCTCAGGGAGAAATCGTACCAAATGAACTTGGAAGGTATATTTAACTTTTAACCAATCACCTTAGAGGAAAAGAACACTGTAAAGTAGATATAGCTCATATTCAATTCCTAAATTAGATTATTGTTTAGGTGTTTAAAAATCTATCAGTTATTCTTCTTTTGCTGTAGTTAAAATGGAACTGTAGTGACAGTATCAATCATAGTGTTTGTTGCAGTTAAAACGGGACTGTAACGAAATGTAACAGTTCTAGTTGTTTTGTTCCACATAAAGGGATTAAAATTTCTATCCTTTGTTCTTACAGAAATCATTAAAAATTGAGAATATTAAAATACATTTTGTTGTGCAAAATACCTTTATGGCATCACAACTACAAAAACTTGAATAAAGGTAATTAATTTAACAATAAGTCATGTTAAAACCAGCAAACCAGCGCAAACATTTAGTATAAAGTATACGTATGTTCAGTTTTACTTTTCTTACACCAATTGGTCAAATAAAACGAGTTCTGATTATCAGCTATTATTTTTTCAGCCAAGAAAATATAGGGACGTATACCAACAGAAACATTACCATTACGTTGCCAACGGGAAGAACGATCAACCAGTTCAAGTGGTTAAGTGTATGGTCTCGTCAAGAAGCCGTAAGTATAACTTTCAGAACACATAACACAGACCAATAGTTTAGGTAAGACTCAAATTGAGTATAACGATGCAATGTGAACACATTTTTAAGTTGAACTTGTAGGATACATACTGTTAACAGATTATTTAAGATACATACTGTTAACAGAGTGTTTAAGATACATACTGTTAACAGATTGTTTAAGATACATACTGTTAACAGATTATTTAAGATACATACTGTTAACAGATTATTTAAGATACATACTGTTAACAGATTGTTTAAGATACATACTGTTAACAGATTGTTTAAGATACATACTGTTAACAGATTGTTTAAGATACATACTGTTAACAGATTGTTTAAGATACATACTGTTAACAGGTTGTTTAAGTAGAACTCTCAGCGTCAAAAATGTTAACAAACTGTTTAAGTGTGACTCTCAGGAAATATATTTTTGATAAGTCACTTAAGTAGGTTTTCAAGACCTGTAGACTGTAGTGACAACAAACTGGTTACTTACCTGTCTTATGTTTCCAAATTACTTATGGAAGTTTATTGGGATGTATGGTGTTGCATAACTACTCAAGTAAGATATGAAATATATATAGCGTTTACAAAGTGCGTAAGCTTGAAACTCAGTTTATGTAATATTGACAAACTGCACGGGACACAGAGCTTACAATGTTTGTAAACTAATTAAGTAAGTGAGTACCATTTCTAACCTGATTAAGTCTCTTAGGATGGTTAGGATTGACAACCTACTTAAGTTGGACGTTAGAATATGGTATGTAGACATACTGCGTGTTTCTTACTCACTTATGTAATATAAACATTTTCAAAACTTCTGTAGATATTGTGTATGTAGTCTTCATACAGAATGTCAGTTAAGGGAGATGTTCCTCTCGCCCTAGTTACCTGCTGAATTGGGTTATTTAACTAACTTGTTGTATAAACTTTCTCGTAGGAAAGATTTCTGTAAAGTGGAACACACTATATAGACACAGGCAGTGATATTTTCCACTGGCAGGTCAGTCGATACCTCAAGATACAAACTTCTTTGTTTTGCAGTGAGAGTATCTGCTAGTCATTTTGGTAGCATCTGCAGCTTGAGAAAAACGATTTTGTGATTTTCACATATATAATGGTATGCTTTCTCAGTTTGCAACAGATTACAGAGATGCATGAATGATTGTGATTGCAGATAGGTTTCAAGTAAAGTAGAGAGCTCTTCAAAGTGCTAACAAGACACCCTTATTTTTTACTTTGGATGTTCTTTGTTTAGTATAAAGATCATTTCATTCTATTTTAACTTGTTTACAGTCTCATCTTTTCCTCCCCACTCACTGAAAGGTGGAGAATTAAGATTGACACTTTGAACTATATTTTATGGTGGAATTCCTGCTATTCTGCGGAACATACTCTATTACTATAAGGTGAAAACAACATACTCGTGAATACCACAAATATATGTATATATATATCTACCTATCCATATAGTGTATAGTGTTAATAAACTGTGTCAATAGGACTCATAGGGTATATAGCAATGACACACTTCTTAAGAAACACTCCCAGAGCCTATAATTTTACAAATGCTATATTTAATATATACTTAGGATGAAGAAATTTAACAAAAAAACTTAAGGATACTCTCAGTGTCAAAAGCACTAATAAAATGTTTCATTACAGCTCTTACAGTGGTTAGTATTGACTCTCTGCTTGAGTAACTCTTGCAGCATGTAGTGTGCAGGCCTATAATAATAACAAACTGCTTATGTTGGATTTTCAAGATATACAGTGTTGACAAGTTGCTTAAGCAAGTATTTTAGTGCAATAATTAATGTTTTGAAACTGCCAATGTATAAAGCTGGAGTGTATAGAATTGAAAAATTGTTTACATTTGATCTTAAGGACAGAATCTCGGGCTTATTCCATTGACAAACTGCTTAAGTATCGCTTAAAATTGTTAAAGTGATATAAACACACAAGTTGTGTGTTTACTAAGAATATAATTGATGTACAATTTTCAATTCTGAATTATATTTATCTAAGTACATTGTAATGTTGTGAACTAACATTTTTATTATTTGTGTATAGATTGTGTGGTATATAAGATATCAATTTTCTCCAACTTCCTTAACAGGTATATATAATTTTTCAACATTTCTGTAGTCTTGTATTAGTTCCTGTCCAACCCACTTACTGTGACATCATAAAAACCTTTCTACGTAAGGTTATAGAAAAATTTATTGATAGAATATTAAAATTACATGAGAAACAAAACATGGATAAGTCTATATCTTGAGAATGACAAGTTTTGAGTAAATACAAAACAATGCTTAAAGGAAATACCCCTTGTGAGTGCACAGAGATCAAAGTTCAAACATTTCTTAAATTTGTCTCTGCACATTACACAAAATAAATTTTTCAAAGCTACAAAATATTAGTTCTTAAATATTTTTGAGTAATTTAGAAGTAGAACTAGAATTGCTATTTTTACTTAGATTTTGAAATTTGATGTGCATATGTACATTTGACAGTGGAGAGTTGTTCTCTAGTCATAACATGGCTAATCCCAATCAAACTAACTAGGACAGACGCTTTCTTTACTGAAGTAAAATCATTCATTTCCTTCTTAGCTATGAAGTGATGTTCACTGTACAATTTAGGCACCAAATGGTGTAATTTTTCCCTTGATTATCAGCAGTTAGAACAATCAATGATTGTAAGACCAAAGACTGAGAGTGAGTGACATTTATTGTTTTCCAAGCTATCTGGAGGTACTTCACGATGAAATATGGGCACTACCTTTTGTGATTTCCATTTGATTATCAACACGTGAGGATAGTATGTCGATCATAAGTATGATGAGACCAAAAGGGTGTCATGACTCTTATTTTTGAAGCTACTGAGATGAGTTTCATGGATAAATATCCATAGAATGCCTGGTGGTGGCTGCTCGATTATCACAAAGTTAGTATGGTAAGTTGAAATACTGATCTTTGTGGATTTGATGAATGATCCTCCCCTAGATAAAATGTTCCATAGTGTCCACAATAATATTTGGAGTGATTAGGGGCCTCATTGGTCAATGTACACAGTTTGCATGCCAACGGGTAAGGAGGGTCAATGTAAAGAAGAGGAGGTGTTATAACAAAGCATTCAAAGAATGTAAGTTCCAGCATGGAGACCTGATATGGCTTTGGCACATGCTAGCAGTATGAAAGTAGCTCAGCTAAGTCTGTACAGGTCCTTGTCTTGTCCCTAGACAGAATGGTCTATTGACGTATGAGGTACAGCAATTGTGTGGTGTACATAGGTGCATGGGGCAAGTCAACAAGTTAAGACCATATGTTACTAGTCAGCTTCTCATGCACTGGCATGAACAGGAATCAGAGGTGGAGAGTGAAGAGTTGGTGGAAAATGGGAAGTACTATTTGGTATCATCTCATCTCACTGATGAAGAGGAAGATGCTTATCTGGCTATACAAAACGAGCCAGATGAGGAGGAGGCTGAAAAAGAGGTACTGGAGTGTTTTAATGATAGGTTGAGATGCTGATCTCCTGATAACTATGGCTGTGATTAACTACTGAATCAGCAATTAGGATAGTCATTTGGTTGAAACTAAATGACTGAAAGGAACTAGCATTTCTTGCTTTCTGGGCTATTAAGTGATATTTACTGTGCAATGTAGGCACCACATTGTATAACTTTTCCCTTGATTACCAGCACTTAGAACAGTCACTGATGTAAGATTAATGATGGAGAGAGAGAGTGTGTGTGTGGGATTCCTTGTTATTTGGTAGTATTTCATGATGAAATGTTGGCACTAAATTTTGTGGTAACCAAATGGACAATTAAAAATAAAGATTTTACGTATACCATAATAATGATGGGATCAAAGGATTTTATGATCCCTAGTTTCCAAGATAGGAAGCATAGTTTATAGATATATGTTCATTGAATATCTTGTAATAGCTGCTTGATTATAACAAAGTTATTATGGTATGCTGATTGCAAGACTGTCAGGGTCAAATGGGTGTTACAACAGGTACTTTCCAAACCATTAAGTAGAGTTCTTATGGAGAAATATCTGGAGAGGATATCTTGTGATATCTACTTAATTATCACATTATCACACTATCTAGTCAAGTAGTGATGACAGTTTGGCAGAGCAGATTGCATGATGTTCATTAGATTTATTAGCATTGCAGCTGGTAGATTTCAGCCAAACTAAGACTAGGGAGCTAAACTTATCTTGGGCAGCCACTATCATAACTTACAATACAAGTTCAGACAAATTTAGATAAAATACAACAGTCTTCAGTAAAAATGTGTTTACTGTCCTAGACAGCCGCCAACACCAGAACCTGAACTAGCAGCTGGCCCACTTGCTTCAATTACCATCATAAAACATAAATACAGGCAATCCAGTCAAACAAAGAGCGTTTTACTTGGATCCATAACAATCTGACTCACATTCTGTGATGAAAAATAATAAACAGCAATAACAAAAATATTAAGTATTCTGTATTTTAAGATAATGCTTTACGGGCCAGTAATCAGAGTTAACTTCACACCTCAAATTCTTAATTTCCAGAATAAATAATTTATTTTCATTCATATGTTGTTTGATAATTGTGTTCTCGGTGTATTTGATCCACTGTATTACATAACACTCATGGATGACTTTGTATAACATCCATACATGTGTACAACATCACACAGATATATTTATTAAAGATATATTATAAAGATATATATCAACATTACACATCGTCACATACACGAGTAACTACAAATAAACTGTCTCTGTTTCGTGCTACATTACCTAGTTAACCTACATGAACCACATCCACTAGCTTTGTCTCAAGAGTTTTAGTGCCATAATATGCTGTCATCTACGAGTTGTTAAACTCAACTCTAGAATCCGGGTTTCGATACCCGTGGTGGGTAGAGCATAGATGACCCACTGTGTAGCTTTGTGCTTAATTACAAACAAACAAAACTCAACTCATTTTATTGACATTAGGAAATAATAAATATTTTCATCACAGAATGTGAGTCAGATTGTTATGGATCCAAGTAAAACGCTCTTTGTTTGACTGGATT
>NW_013667940.1:163310-185210 GCF_000517525.1 Limulus polyphemus
AATCCAGTCAAACAAAGAGCGTTTTACTTGGATCCATAACAATCTGACTCACATTCTGTGATGAAAATATTTATTATTTCCTAATGTCAATAAAATGAGTTGAGTTTTGTTTGTTTGTAATTAAGCACAAAGCTACACAGTGGGTCATCTATGCTCTACCCACCACGGGTATCGAAACCCGGATTCTAGGGTTGACTTTAACAACTCGTAGATGGCAGCACATTATGGCACTAAAACTCTTGAGACAAAGCTAGTGGATGTGGTTCATGTAGGTTAACTAGGTAATGTAGCACGAAACAGAGACAGTTTATTTGTAGTTACTCGTGTATGTGACGATGTGTAATGTTGATATATATCTTTATATCTACATGTTAAAATAAATATATCTGTGTGATGTTGTACACATGTATGGATGTTACACAAAGTCATCCACGAGCGTTATGTAATACAGTGGATCAAATACACCGAGAACACAATTATCAAACAACATATGAATGAAAATAAATTATTTATTCTGGAAATTAAGAATTTGAGGTGTGAAGTTAACTCTGATTACTGGCCCGTAAAGCATTATCTTAAAATACAGAATACTTAATATTTTTGTTATTGCTGTTTAGCGATTTTTTCAGTTTTTACATCGAAATATTGTATCTGAAAGGAAATGAGATGTTAGTGTTAACGAATTTTTTTCGTCATAAAAAGAAGGCTAGCACCCATGTGGTAGCTGAAATATTTTGGTTACTTGTGTAGAAATCCAAATTTACGGTCTTGCCCTTCATTTCCTTCCTACCAGTCCCGGATCTCTGTTTCCTTAACAACTAGATAGTAGTGCAGGAAATGTTTCTGTACTCCAAAATAGCTGTGATCTGTTGTCATGGGAATAGTACTCGTGAAAAGCGTAGCTAAATGTAGATCAAATGTGAGACCCAATGAAGTCTGGGGACTAGGATGTTCACAGATTAAAAGGACATACCTTCTACAGGTGGTATACACTACACCTGAATATATGTAGGTTAATAGAAATATCACTTGACAATGGCAATAATTTTTACACTTTGTCACAAAGAGAAATTTTAGAACAGATGATTGTTGTATCTAGGCTATTACAATTTAGATTTAAACTTTTAGCCAATATTTTGACCCTTCTTAACCCTTCTAGCTATCTTTTTTAAATAGTCTTTTAGTTTTAAGTTTTTATTTGTATGGTTCTCAGACTCAAGAAGCCACTAGCTAAACAAGAATAGTAAGTATATTGAGAATTACTTGTTTTGAGATCTTCCCAAAGTCTCTCACTACTCAGTGGTTCTCAAGACTCCAGGTGTTGACCTTATGTTTGGCCAGCAAGAGTCAAAGCCAACAGATAAATATGAGCCACTTGCTAACTCGTTTGACATGTGAACTCTGATTAAAGCCATTGATGGCCTAACCCTAAAGTCTGCAGGAGACCTAACACCTCAGACTACCAGCAAACAGACTGCAATATAGCTCTAACTGGTTAGATATCTGTAGTGACTGCACTGCCAACCAACATCCCTTCCCCATTTGAGCCTACTTTACCAGCAACCTATCTGATTCCATTGGATTCCATGGCGATCACTGTTCAGCCAAAGCCAACTGAGTCCGTAGGAGCTCATCCCAGATTCCTGAAGTGTCCAATCAGTAAGTGGCAAGTGGAGAAGTGGCCCCATCATCTGATGTGGATCCACCTGCACTGAGAGTAACCCATACGCAAATCTAAAGAACCTTCCAGGAACTCAGGTTCTCAAAGAGTTCCTCCAGGTGTCAGAAAGGTCTGAACATTTCTGACACTCTCTAACCAGCAAAGACGTTTCTACCTTCAGTAGAAGGAACTCTTATAGCATCGAACATCTATATGGCAATGTGCATATCAACCATCGTACAACTACATGTCTAAAAGTCCCAGACACAGCCTGTAAGACTAGGGAAAGTAGATCTGCCAATAATATCTCCAACAGAATTTAAAGAACCTCTTAAACTTCAGCAGATTCTGGCATTAAAGTGCCACTGCCAAGGACAAGCCAGCTGGATAAAGGCCTGAACATTTTTTATCCACTATAAAGACGGTCTTCTTAATAATAAGGAATTGCCTTCACAGCTTGACGAAGAAGAGGTACACCATCTTTGAGTTAATTTGGTGTATACTCAAAAGGTTGTTGCAAGAGCCCAATAGAGGATCCTCCAAAGACCATGGATTGATGACAGTCTATCACTACGCTGGAAGATCTAATATTGTGGCTACGTAATGATAGGAAGCTTTAAATTCTTCAGCTAATGCATATATGTATTTATCGTAAATTTATCATATTCTTCTCATCATTTATTATTGTTGGTGTTTTATTCATTTTCATGCTTGTATATATGTAAATGTGTACATAAGGGTAACTTTCATCATTATTTCTAATTATTTCTGTGTGGTTTAAAATTCATGGATGTGTCTCTAAATCTTAAGAGTCTTTTCGTGGTATGTTTTATTATTATAAATATTTTGGTTGTTTACTTTAATGTAATTTAAAGAGCTTAATCTTGTATTGTATGTTTTTTATTTTAATGTATAATGCAATGATTTGAATAGTTTTATATTTTATGTTTACAATTTGAAGAGTTTGCTTTGAATGCTGAGTTTGACACGTGTAATTTTGTGTTTTTGTAATATTAAAAGTTTTTATTTATACTTTGTGTGTAACTTCGACTTTTGATTGTACTATTATTAAATTTCTTGTTGCGATTTGGGTTAGTTAACGAGGGCAGCACATGTACTCTCTTTTGTAAAGATTGATGTGATAGCGCATTCTGTTTAGAAAGCAATAACAATCTAATATCTGTGTAATGTTCATGTTTTATTGTGTATTAGGTGAAATAAGTGGCATATTCAATGGTAAATGTTTTAAGAATTTTGTGAGTCGTAATATGAATCCCTGTGATATAATTACAATTGAACATAATATAGGTTATATATAGTGACCTTTATTGAGAGAGAGGGTGGCTTGAGTTACAAAATATTTGATACATTTTTCTACTCGACATTTGGCTCATTTTTACACTCCTCACGAACAAGAAACACCAGTGATATCGGAACACTGTTTCTGAAAGAATGCTGTGAAAGTTAGATTCTCCGTATCTGTTGATTACACACGCATTTTACATTGTTAAAACTGAATTATATTGTTGTTTCTTGATAAGATTTTTGTCGATATATTACCTACTGAAAGCAAATTGAATGGGAGATGCAACAAATATCGGGAAGAAACATAGTGATGCTCATGATTTCAAAGGAGGAAAACTTATTGCAAACTACAGTCAATATGCTTATTAAACACATAAATCCAAACTTATAATGGTGTCATCAAGTTGTTTAGCTCTTATTCATATTAACAGGGAGTGTATCATATGAGTACACATGTAAGGGGTCTTCATACTGCAGCCTGCTTGAGCAGCAGTTAGGAGAAGCAGCACAGCTGCTTTCCAAGAAACCTGCCGCTTGGAGCGCTGTAATTTGCCTTATTACACTTTTCGAACTGAGTGGATCGTCTTTGGAGAACACACAACATATAAGGTCGCTAGCAATGTATGCATATTACCTTGCTAGCACGATCATTCATCGTCTATGATTTACTATTTAGCTTATAAAAAGAATGAATAGGCTACTCTTTTTGGTAATAATGACTTCAATTTACAATAATTTTGGTAATAATGATTTCAATTTACAATAATTTTGGTAATAATGATTTCAATTTACAATAATTTTTAGCAAAAGCTATAGAATATACAATACTTAGTTTAAACTATTCACCTGTTGTTGTTTTTCATTACAAGGTGCGAGACTAGAATGAGCCTTAGACTTATGAGGAATCAAAATTATTTACAAAATGAAATTTTCTAGACATTCACATTTGATTTCAGCTTGACTATGGCCACGCCCTCATCCCAAGAGACTTCGTGCCTCCAGTAGAACAGTCCATTGGACCAATCAAGTCATTTGCACATGGAGTTCGTGCAGATTCTGTGGTTATTAAAGATAGCAAGACTATCTATCTGTCCAACTTTTACTATGACGGCTCCGCCCCAGGTATGATACCTATCTAAGACAAACCACTTGATGGAATTCTCTAATTAACAGTCATTATGAAAGTAACAATGAATATCAATATCTCATGGTGAGTACTAATGTGCAAGTAGTAATTAGAACAATCCAAGTTAAGAAGAGGCACCTGTTAAAAAACAACACACAAAAATATACAATAATTATGAAATTATCTAATAATGAATAGTATAGCAACGGAAACAATTGCAAACATCTTTAATGAATGTTTAGGAAATACACATATTCAATATTCAGCAAATCTATGAAAATGACAAATTAAATTATCCATGGTGATAATCATGATCATCATAAGAATTCTTTGGTTATGCAGTTACACGTATATGCATATTTACTGAACGTATTGACTTTGCAGTGTTTTGCTTATATACACATTACTATCTTTTGGTTCTCTCTGACGGTTGGTGGCTGGGTGGAAAATAGTTTGAAAATATAAACAAAATTTTTTGGACCCCCCCCCAAAAAAAAGGGTTACCCATATTTAAATTCACCAATTAAGCATTTTTATGAAAATTATGTTTTAACTTGAATTGGATTATCTTATAGTTTTGAAGCTGTGTCTTTACCTAAATAAATAAATGAATAATTAAGGCAAATATTTCATATTTCAATTGGAGCATTTTGCTTTGCTATTTTACATTAGAATTAACTTTGATGATTGATGTAGTGCTATGCGACTTTGAGAACGATACAATGATAAACCGTATAGAAAATGTGAGGTAATCTAAATGTTGGGTATTTGAAATGGCGTTAAGTTTTTGTTATTATAGAAAGTACCAATATTTATAGTTATATCATTTTAATAAAAATTATTAACAATCGTAATTATTTTTTCACATACCTCGAGGAGTAGAAGGGTACAGTAGTTGTTTATGATATGTTTGACAAAACTAATTACATTTAGACGAACGACTAAAAGGGTACAGTAGTTGTTTATGATATGTTTGACAAAACTAATTACATTTAGACGAACGACTTCAAAGAGTTCCGATGAAATGTCGATTAAAATGATCCAGAGACTTAAAAGTTTTTAGAAGTATCAAATAGTTGAGTTTTCTAAAAGCTCCATAATGAAGTAAACAAACTACTTAAACTGATGTGAATCTATTATAAAACATTATATTTATCCCGATGTCGTTCGTTAAGTAACTGATGTGAATCTATTATAAAACATTATATTCATCCCGATGTCGTTCGTTAAGTAACTGATGTGAATCTATTATAAAACATTATATTCATCCCGATGTCGTTCGTTAAGTAACTGATGTGAATCTATTATAAAACATTATATTCATCCCGATGTCATTCGTTCAGTAACTGATGTGAATCTATTATAAAATATTATATTCATCCCGATGTCGTTCGTTAAGTAACTGATGTGAATCTATTATTAAACATTATATTTATCCCGATGTCGTTCGTTAAGTAGCTGATGTGAATCTATTATAAAACATTATATTTATCCCGATGTCGTTCGTTAAGTAACTGATGTGAATCTATTATAAAACATTATATTCATCCCGATGTCGTTCGTTAAGTAGCTGATGTGAATCTATTATAAAACATTATATTCATCCCGATGTCGTTCGTTAAGTATTTAACTTACATTAAGTTGTGTTTTCATTGGAACCCATGTATGATTTCTGAAAGCTATATACTTGTATATTTTTAAAGGTAGTAATGCTAAAAGCAGTTCAGTTTTATTTTCTTATCGCATTCTCTTATAAGCGTCCCTAATATTAAATAAGCTCGGTAGGTGACTTTCTACACGTCATAGATCTTACAGTTTTGAATGATTATCTGAAGAAGTTATGTGAATTTATTTTGTTTTACATCTTCTAAGGCCCTGTAGAATTTTTATGCAAATAAATATCTTCAATTATAAAAGATATAACTGCACAAATATTTTAGAAAAGATATCGAGATTTAACATGTAAACTAATTTAGGTTACATGCTTAATCACCAATAGATTAATTTATGTAGACTTTTTAAAGTTTGTTTGTTTGTTTAAGTGCTTCGTCACAAGGTCGCACAATGAGTTGTTTGAGATGTGCTCACCACTTCCGAACCTCAGATTTTAGCGCTATAAGCTCTCAAGCATACTGCTAAATCAACGGAGGGCGAATGTTGAATGAATTATTATCATTATTAATGCATTTCTGTGTTATCTCCAAAGAGAGAGATTTTATATTATTTAATCCTTTTATCATTACATTCTTCTTACTATTCGATTTCCGTGATTTATTTTCTATCTAGATACCTATTTTTTAGTGGGCAGTGGAAAGCCGAATGGTGGTGGAACCAAAGTACCCGATGAAACAGGAAGGTAGGTCAAGTAACTAAAAAAGGTTTCAATAAACGTCTCTGTTTCAGGGAATACTTGATTCATAAATTATTTCTATCTTAATTGCTTTAAACCTCTTCACTTTATTTAATTAAATTTTCGGAATAAAACTGTTAGAATAAAGATGAATTAAATAATATCGAATTAAACACACTAAACAACTAAATTTTTTATATTCTAGTGCTAAATCAACATCGTTTTAGAAATGTAACTTATTTATACTTTAGTAGGTCTATCATATATGATTACTATCGTGTTTTATTGCAAGTAGTTTTGATATATTCCTCTCACTTAGCCCATTGTGGAATTACAGTTAAGTGTGTGTGAGTGAGTAAAAAATAACATTTCACACCTACTTTTTATCTGCCATGAGTCATAGCTCAGACTACCACTTCTTCAGTACTGAAGATCATTAGCATGGCTGAATCAAGGTCAATCAAATGATATTTATAAGCTGTTAAAAACAGTGTTGTTTAAAAACTGTGAGTCTAGCAAAGCCAATAAACTGCTAAGCATAATGTTTGTAATGATAAGATGTTTTTGACATGTTCCTTTTAATTAGTTCGTTGCGAATTATAAACCAGTTTCATGTTTCGTTTATAATTTCAGACGGTTTTATTCAACTTTTAATTATTAGCTTGATGTATATAAGTTCCTATAATAAGTTTAAAGTACAGTAGACTAGTTATCAAAGATTAAGCAAAAACAAAAATCAAACATAAATATATTAAGAACTTGGCACTGCAGTAATGTTTTTAAAAATAAATATCCTTCTAGCTTATCTAAAATTAAGGGTTACAATGGGAAGAACGTCAGCCTTCGACTGCCAGGTACGTTAACTGTGTTTGACATCAACTGGCTAAGTATCTACTGCATCCTTGCCTCGGAGAGCTTTGGACAAGTGGATATCCCTGATCGCCAAAATCTCAATGTACCCGCAGACCTGAAGGAACTAAAAGATGTTGTTAGTATAAATATGTCTCCTAAATCTGGTTTTCTAACAGAATATGATAGACAAAGTTGTTTTAACGACTTACATAAAAATAATTATACAGAAATACTAAATTTATAACAATAGATTTTTAAGAAATATTGGACATATACTAAAAGTTACCATAAAAAGAGTTATATAGAAATAAAGTGACAGAAAAAAAAGACTTCCACAGAAAAATTGTACTTATACAAATAAACTAACACGGAGATACTTCCATAAAAATATTAGGCTTATACAAATAAACTATCGTACAAAGACTTCCCCAGTGCCAATGTATAAATGATTCCCAGAGGAAGATTTCTACAGAACTACTAAACTTGTACAAATAAACTAGCACTTGAAGACTGTCGTATCATAATTAACTTGTAGATCACCAGAGAAAGACTTCTAGAGAATTATTATACCTGAATAAATAAATTACCACAGAAAGACTTCCATACAGATACTATTATGACACAAATAAAGTAACAGAGAAAGACTTCCATACAGATACTATTATGACACAAATAAAGTAACAGAGAAAGACTTCCATACATATACTATTATGACACAAATAAAGTAACAGAGAAAGACTTCCATACAGATACTATTATGACACAAATAAAGTGACAGAGAAAGACTTCCTTAGAAATACTAGTCATGCTCAGAAATATATGATTTTAAAAAATATACCACCAGAGAGAGTTGTTCACTGGTGAACTGAATTTATTCATACATTCGCGTAGAAAGTGTCCCATGAAAATATTCATAAATCAACTACCACAACAAACTTTTCTAGAAATACTCGTTTACTTATAAATAAATTAGGAAATAATTACTTTTATAGATTGTTTGTTTTGTTGAATTTCGCCCAAAACTGCACGAGAGTTATCTATGTTAAACGTCCGTAATTTAGAAGTGATAGACTAAAGGGAAAGCATCTCGTGAACACTGCTCATCGTCAACTCTTGGAACTATGCAAATCAACAAATGTAGAGAGACTTAAAGGTACGTTACATTGTTGGAATATTCATGAGAGCACTATGACAAAGAGTAGTCTCTATGGTAGATCAAATAATAATCAGGGTGGACTATAGGGAACAATAGAGTAAACGGAACTACAAGTAACACAACCTTTCGTAAGCTTTGTTGCGTTAGCATGATCACTGAACAAGTTTAACATTACAAATGTTTAAACTGTTCCATACAGTTACTAATGCTTGTGAGATAACTATCCACAACTGACATACAAGAGGATTAGTATCATTGTTATTTTTAATGGTCCGCACTATATTTATAAGTACTTTCTGTACGACTCCTGCATTGAAACCATTGGATAATATAGTAGTAATTGGTTGGCATATCAGAGATGAGAAAATAAACTTACTTGTACAGTTTTATAGCTAATCGACCACGTACCTCAATATACGCAATAATTCGCACTGGTCAAAATACTTTATTGAAACTGCACGCTTAAAAAAAAAAATACTCAATACTAATTAGCTGTTCACCACTCTTTAACTATCTGTCTGATCGTATTTATATCTCTAGTCTAGTTTCTAAACACTTCGTAAAGTTTCTCGATCACTAATATTTTATGACTTACTTGATTTTAACGCGATGCGCTCTCTAGCCAGCATCTGAATTAAAATATTAAAAATATAGTATACAACAATGTGAAATCTCTTGAACAATCCTCATACAAAAATAAAACTCCTCTAAACCGTCTATTCACCACGTCTTTGTTTGGCAGTTTTGTCTTCTGAGACCCATGTTATATAGATGGAATGGCTTCTTGTCTCTTGTTGTCACTGACTGTCCTCTCGTTGGGGTAGTCCTTCCTAGGTAGGTGAGTGAGTGAATTCATTGGCAGTTACACCCATTATCATTTTCCAGAAGTGATCTCGACAGGAACTCTGGGCTTTTCAAAAGGTTGAGTTTTTGCTGACAAATTCTTCTCTGGAGTTTCTCAGTTTGCCGTTCTCCCAATGAGATACTTCCATATACATTCACGTGGGTGACCTTTGACTTGGAATCTGAATTCTGTAGTTCACATCATTGATTCTTTTTAATACAACATTTAGGCCTTTCGAGTACCTACTTAACTTTTGAGTTTGTATCTTCTGTGACAAGATCTGTTCAACCATACCATATCACCTTTATGAAATCCAGTTTTATCATCATAGTGACCTTTCGTTTTTTCATAAATAGATTTAAAACTTCCATGGGTAAAGTTATGTCCGACATATTTATTCTTCACATCCACAATAACTAATCACCTATTCTCACTGGAAATTCAACACCTGATGTAATAATTGCCATGTAGCATATAAGAATATTCTGATAATAGACTTTGAAGCCACTTGAAGCTAACTTAACCTCGCATACATATCCAGCATGAAGTTAGTTCCCAATATATACTCTTTCTCAATGTCAATTACTCACAGATCAGGAAGTTGAGGGAAGCTTCCTACAGTATAAGTAATTTCCAATTTCCATAGTGCTGGAACTTTGTTGGAATATACTACTGATGTATCGCCTTTATAAGTAGTGTTTCAAGAACACCAATCCTTTTGAAAGAATTGTAGCTAAGCTTTGAAATTCAACTACTAAAACAATTCCACTAATATTTGACTTGATTCCATAAGCTACAGTATAATGCCACAGCTAAATCCATGCATGATTTTGGTATTTCATGTTCTTTAACGTTTTGAATTGCTGTAACGTCACGTGAAAATTCAAAACTTGGCTGTAATCAGGAGTAACTCAAATCATCTCCAAATTTCAATAAGGCACAGTCCACTAATGTAAAAAAATTCGATTTTGAGCAGTTGTTGTGCAACAGTGTTTGGCACATTCTCAGATTTATGACTAGAAGAGCACATTGTTCGTCTGGAAACAATATCCCGTATTTCTGGAACAACTGATAAAATACTTCTGCCAGTTTTTATGACATCTTCAAAACTATTTTGTCTATATTGAAAAGGGTTTACCTGCGACTAAGTTACAAATAATAACAATTCTCGTAGTTGAACTGTAAATTAGCTGGCTGACCTGATTGTTTTCTGTACAAGCACCTCATACTAAACTGCTAAAGAAATTAAAAATCTGTATGATGTTAGCTCGCCTGCTAAATGTTGCCAACATACCTTTTGTTTGGCAGCTTAAACTTTTATATCTTCATGTATAGAATCTCATGTAATGTCAGAAAGAGGTTTGAAAATCATATTGAGCTTCTCTGCTAGTTGTTACTATAAAAATAGTATACAACCTTAGAAAAAAGTTATTGACCAGTTGCAAAGATTTGCAGCATAACCCAATACAAGTCTCAAAGAATGAAAGCTATAAGGACCGAAAACTACCATTTTGTTGAAGTTCCAGAACCTAGGCTACACATTCTTGTGTTCGCCTCTTATATTTACGCCTTTAATACCCCTGCTCTCAGCAATCTTTAAATGATATATCATGTATCGCAAGCTCTTTCAGAACGATTTTTGATAGAGCATAGGCTGAGATCTTTTCGACAATAATGAAGGAAATAAAATTCTCCTCAAAATGTACCTCCATTCATTAGATAATTGCTTCCCATATGCCCAGAGGCAAGTCTATGGGATTTTAACGCTAAAACTTGTAGCTTTCTGCTTAATAATAATAAACATCCGATAATTATTATTTCTACATACCGATAGCTGCTCTTGATAACATACATCAGAGATACAGTCCACCATTGTAGAACAGTATTTCATACGTTTCATTTTTAGAATTGAATTAATGGCTTACTTTGAAAACACCTGTCTTAAATATTCTAGCGTCAGGGGCTCGGATAATGACCACTGTTTTTGCTTTTTATGAACCTACCGAAATGTTTATTCATTATGGGATCAAACCTGTTTTTTTCAAATACACTCCATCTAACAAATTTCCGTTTCCGAAGTGATTTAACCTATTAATAGTTCCACGAAAAGTATCATTGTTCTCCACATTTATCCTATTAAATACGCCTGTTAAATGCTTCCATTCACTGAACTATCTGGAATTCGTTTTCAACTTGATTTGTTTGTTTCTTTGTTGAATTTCACACAAATATACTCCAGCGTAGCGGTCCTTAATTTAAAAATGATAGATCAGAGGAAAAGTAGTTAGTAAACACCACCCACTCTTTGGCTACTCTAATTGAACAGTGGGATCAACTCCCACTTTAGGACACCCCAAGGCTGAAGGGGCGAGCATGAACCCACGACCTGCAAAATGCATATGTAAACTGCTTTTCTCATGAGATTATAGAGTTTTTTTGAATATTGAGAAACGAAAGCCTTCATCAGTTGTCCGCATTAAATTGCCAAACACTACAAAAAACAAAAAACAACAACAACAGAACACTGCGTTTAGTTTTAAATATTACATCCCTCACTGATGTGGCACTTTTTTCCATATTTATCGTTTCGCGAAAACAATTATCTTCTAACAGTTGTTTTCTAGACTGAAGTGGAGACATAAATGCCCTTAATTTGTACAGATATATATTTTACTAACATAATCCTTATTCGGTCGTCCATATTTTGTGGTCATGAATCAGTATCTGTAATGGCGAATTTGGTAATGCGTTATTATATTATTTTACTGTTCGGTAATATATTATTATCTTCTTTTATTGTTCGGTAACATAGTATTATCTTCTTTTATTGTTCGGTAATATATTATTATCTTCGTTTATTGTTCGGTAATATATTATTATCTTCGTTTATTGTTCGGTAATATATTATTATCTTCTTTTATTGTTCGGTAATATATTATTATCTTCTTTTATTGTTCGGTAACATATTATTATCTTCTTTTATTGTTCGGTAACATATTATTATCTTCGTTTATTGTTCGGTAATATATTATTATCTTCGTTTATTGTTCGGTAATATATTATTATCTTCTTTTATTGTTCGATAATATATTATTATCTTCTTTTATTGTTCGGTAATATATTATTATCTTCTTTTATTGTTCGGTAATATATTATTATCTTCGATTTTTGCTGTTGTTTTAATCTGGTATATGTAGAATGCACGTGAGAAAATATTTTTCAGGATCCTGAAGTATCTATTTTTCACCAATTTTGTATTCCGTAAGAATTTTTTAAATTTTTCTAACAATAACAAGATTGTTATAATTTACATATTTATATTTATTTGTACTTAAATGACATTTTTCTGTTTTATGGCGTTCAGTCCCTCAACTTCAAAAACTGTGAAGAGCTATTTCCTGGTTTGATGCAAGTCAGTTGGATTATGGAAGGAGAGAGCATAATTATTCAACTAGAAGGGAAAGTTGGTAGGTGGATTTGGATCCCTTATTTTGACTGAAATAGTTTGTTTTATTATCATTTTGCAAAGTGTAGTTCCAATCAATGAACATTTTTTCTTAAAATCCCTTTAGACGTGAAGTGTATACAGATTATAAAACTCAAACGTCGTGGCTTTTCTCAATTTACTCAATTTAATGATTAGCAGAATACTAATAAAACTATCAGTGCCATTTTGAATGTCAGAGTACTTTCTTTGAAAAAACAAGCTTGATATGTTCATTTCTATTGTTAAGAAGATATTATGAATCTTTTGTCAAACACAAGCAGTTATGAAGTTTGTCAGGTAGCTCGTTTAATTTCAATGATATTCTACTTTTTGGTTCACATAGAACTAAGCTATTTGGTCAGGTTAGTATAACAAAGAAAACTAATAACTTTAACTTTTTTTAACATTTCTATTGTTAAGAAGATATTATGAATCTTTTGTCAAACACAAGCAGTTATGAAGTTTGTCAGGTAGCTCGTTTAATTTCAATGATATTCTACTTTTTGGTTCACATAGAACTAAGCTATTTGGTCAGGTTAGTATAACAAAGAAAACTAATAACTTTAACTTTTTTTCCTGTAGGCGAAAACGAATACCTTGCATTTGGACGAAGCGGAAATGAAGACAAAGTGGAAATGACTGGTGCTGACGTAATTCTCGCTTTTTATGACAAAGAAAAATCTATGGCTCGGGTTGTGGATTACTTTATAAACAGTAAATCTCAGGTAATTTAAAGTAAAAAAAGATACTACGTAAAATTAAATTGGAATGTGCTAAAACCAATTCATGTTATAAAAGTGATTTTTTGTTTAATTCAGAAATAAATTGTCTGTATCATTGTTGTTCTTGTTGGTACCAAGCTAAAAATGAACCTGAGATACGCAGCTATATAGCTAAAGGTAAAGTATTGATAAAGAGAACAGTAATCTATGAATAACAAAATAGCTACATATCTATCTGTGCGTTTTAGTACGTCTTTAATTATCACTTAAAACAGGTGTAGTGATTTTTAGGTATGGGATCAACAGTACGCCCCCAGTAGCACAGCGGACTTACAACGCTAGAAACCGGGTTTCCATACCCGTGGTGGGCAGAGCACAGACAGCCCATTGTGTACCTTTGTGCACAACTACAAACAAACAAACAATCCTTCGTTTAATTAAATATTCTTGTCAACTTGTGAATAGTAGTGACGTTTATAAACAATGTGTGCAGTATATAAATTACATATACAATTTAACTTACATTGTAAACATTTCTTCATAAAAAAATAAATTACAAAGTTACACTTAACGCTTCAATAGGCGGACATATATTAAACTACAGATCAGAGGAAAGACAGCTAGTCAGCAGTATATCAACTGTCACATGGACTTTGTCCAGTTTCGAACCGAATTAAGGGATTGCTGTCAGTCTTACAATATACACACAGCTAAAAGTGGAGGGCTTGTTTAGCGGTATCGCAGTGCGAACCTTGCATCTTTCGCTCTGCCCCCGGCTAACCAGTAGGCTACAACCGCTGATTCTTTAGTACACTGGAAAAGTGTTTGTTTGTAGTTAAGCACACAGCTACACAATGGGCTATCCGTGCTCTGTCCACCATGGGTATCGAAACCCGGATTCTAGCGTTTGTAAGTCCGCAGACATATCGCTGTGCCACTGAGGGGGGGGGGGGCTGGAAGAGTGACACATTATCATGATTACATACGAATAGACATTTACAGGGTTCAATTTTTTTCTATGACATATTTCTAAAAACACCGAATTTTAAAGGAGTATACACTTATAAGTATAGTTTTCAATGTTTCGGTTTAGAACGTTTCATATTCATACCAAAATAACCGCTTATATTTTATTCACAAGGCTAGTTCTTCCATTTATAATAAATAAAATGTACTTCTCATAAACTGGTATAAAATTACTAAGCACCTAATCATGCATATACCAGAGCAGCTAATTTATGTAAAACGTGGCATCATTTTAAGATCCCTGAGGTCGGTAAAGTGATCAATGGCTCATCTCATTGGAAGTGCTGTCGAAACTTTGATTTTATGAACTTATTAGTAGCTGGTGGCGACGATACTTTATTAATATATAAACTTAGAGCATTTTGATATTTCTGTAGCATACAGACAGTTCGTAAAATATTATGGAGAAATCACCTGGTTTTATTCAACGTTGAATATAGGTTTGGGAATTTGGATAATAGTATGGGAAGACATCACCCAACGCGATCCATTATTTACCCTTAGATAATTCCAAACCCAATATGCCACGACTCATGTAGCAAGATATGATGGACTCTGGTTCATTTGTACGTCACTATAATACAAAATGTGATAAACATGCAGGAATCAATAAATCGTTATGTCGAATCCACTTTCATAAAGTATGCCTTGATAAGTGAAGAAGTTATTGTTACTGGTTCTGGGACGTTTTTAAATTTAGATATTTCATATAAGAGTGAATTGCTACATTGTTTGCCAACTGTTTCCTGAAGAGATACCAGAGGGCATTTTTTGTGTGATTTTCTTGATAATCGTGACTAGCACTGGAAGGGAAAAAGCTACAGTTTGTAAAAACTATTGTGTATATATTGGTCACCATATACGTATTTGGATTGTCCAATGTAAAAATATCTGTAAAGGTAATATTTTCTATAGAGGTTAATTATTGAAGGGATAAGAATGGAAGGGCTTGTAAAACAAAAGAATATTTAAAAATCAATTAAAGTAATAATAAAATGTAGTAATGTGCCAAATGGAAGCAAACGCGAATAAAGGAGGAAGAAAATACAGAATTTGTAAAGAAAAGGAAGAAACGATCGTGTATAAAACTGTAAGGAATTAAAGAAACTTCCATGTGAAACAGAAGGAATACAAACTAGGAAAACATTTGGAGGTTTTTGAATATGGTAAATCTTATAAGAACGAATAAACAGTGAATATATGCATTAATACATAAACAATTATATTCGTAAATTAGGGCGAAAATTACATAGGGTAAGTGAATAATTTAAATAATTTTTTGTTAAGTCTTTATATTCAGTTTGATTAATTATAAAACAATTGCAAGTTATGCTTTAAGGGAATACCCCTTCCAAAAGCCACAAATCTAAGAAAGAAGTAATTTGACTGATTGAATACCCTGAAACCGGCATTGACGCCTGTTTCAAAAATTTGTACACTTAGTGACGAAAATATTCTGCTAAATATACCTGTTCTCAACAGGTAAGTTTTAGTATGATTACAGTATCTTATAAGAAACTAAGTGAGTTGTAGATGATTTTATCCATTTAAAGAATTTATTAATTTTGTTGTTTTTTTTTTTGTTACTGTGCTGATGAAAATCCTTACTTTAGTGTACAGGAACTAGTGGTGTTTGTCCTGACGTAAGGTTTGCTGGTAAAGAAGATGCCGTCCTTATAACGTGGCAACGAATAAACGGAATTCTTAAAGTGGTTTATAAAAGGCTACTAAAAACAGGTATATTCTATATACATTGTATAACAAATACGTTATGACTGAATAGGCTTTACAGTCTTTTTTTCCTGAAAAAAGGTGATAGATGAATCTCGTTTAAATACAACAATGTTCTAGAACTTTCGTTGATAAGCGTTCTGCAGAAGGTTTTACTTTTTTTTATATAATGTGAATTGTATTATATATACTTCACCTCTGTAGTTGAAATGAAAAGTAAAAATTCAGAAATTAGTTCTTGTTACTAGTAATAACATGTCTTTTATATCAGGAGACGCTCGAGATCAAGAAATACCATCCTCAGGTGGAATGACGATAGTAGCAGCTGTTGGAAACCTTAACTCTCAGATGGAAGCAGCCTACCATAGCCGTGCTTACTTGGAAGGTAAATAAAATTTTGGTTTCATATCAACAGTGGTATCAGGCTGCATAATAACTGCTGTAAGTCTTATAATGTTACCAAAAGTATTGGGAAGTACCTCTTGAGAAGGGTTGTGTAATACCATTGGATACATTTTTTTTTAAATCACAGGCTGAGCTCTATAACTTATTACGGCAGGGTACAGTTGGAGGAAACCACTTGAATATTAGTATAGAGGTCGACTCCAGTGACCTACAACTGTTACAAACCAAGCATGCCACAGACTGTCATCAAGGGATGTATGTTAGGCCTAACCAGACCGTGGACAAAAAAACATAGTGGACAAACAGCTCGGTGAACTGAGAAGCAACTCTAATAATTGCACTAATATAAACCGTATGTAGCAATACATCATAGGATTAACATGTAAAGTCAGTTATGATAGGTCTATTTCTAGCTGGGGATGTACTAACTATCCAATTACTTTTAGTATCATAGTGTTCACTGGACCCTAAGAGTAGTCTCTATTGGAAAAGTTGAGGCGTCTTAGAGATTATTATATCAAATAATATCTTGTTTGTTTAAGAAGATCCATTATTGGCCCCTAAATCAATATTTCTAACACTAAAACGCGTTTGTTTATTTCTTTTCCTTTTTTTTCTTGTTAAACCAATTAATTAATAAGACAGTTAACTTTAAACTGATGCTAGAAAACTTTGCTTCCGGTGATATCTTATTAAAAACATTACACTAATCGCGAGTTGTGAAACTGTGGTATTCCAAGGGTAGACGAAATACATGATCACCTGACTTTCGCGGATCTAAAACTTGAAAGGAAAAGTCTAGTGATCTGGTGCAGATGAAGTAAAAGAGATAAAAAATAAAGTGAAGCTGAATAAAAAAACGGTTTACTTTTTAGACGATTAGAGAAAAGTACAAAAAGGCTGGTCGTTTTGTGAAAATGATTATTGCATTGTTGTATTTGAAAGTAAAATGAAATGATTAAAGTTGAATGAAATAGACTGAAATTAACGAGTAAAGAAATAAGCTATATTTTAAAACCGATCGAGAACTGAAAGCATTGGTGATCTTAAAGAACAAGAGTCACATAGGGTAAGCGTAGTAAAGGTTAAACAAACATAGGGTAAGCGTAATAAAGATTAAAACAAACATAGGGTAAGCGTAGTAAAGAATAAAACAAACATAGGGTAAACGTAGTAAAGACTAAAAACAAACATAGGGTAAACGTAGTAAAGATTAAAACAATGTTTGCTTTGTGTATGTGTTGAAATTCGCGCAAAGCTACAGATGGGCTATGTGCCGTCCATAGTTTTAAAGTGGTAGATACAGTGAAGGCAGCTAGTCAACGTCATCCATCGTGAACTCTTGGGTTACTCTTTTATTAGGGAATAGTGGGATTGACCATCACATTATAACACTCTTAGAGACGAAAGGTGAGCATGTTCGGTGACAGGTTTCGACTCCGTGACCCGAGATTGCTAGCCGAGCGCTCTAACCATCAGGTCAAGCCAGTATTCATGAAACAAGAACGAAACTTGGCTCTTTCAACGTCAGAAAGAGATCAAAATGAAAAGTTAAAAACGGCTCCCATGATCAACGTTCTCTCTGTAGTTGGCTAGAATAGCACTGGATTACAAGTATATAAATAACACTGGATTACAAGTATATAAATAACACTGGATTACAAGTATATGGAAAAATCTCAACTTAATCTCAGTTGTCATATTATGTTTTCACCTCTTTAAAACTCTCTGAAGAAATTATACAAATTTTGGTCTAATATTAATAAATTAAGGCTTTGATATATTTATTGCCAGTGAAGCTTAAATCTACTCTAAAGTCTCAACATATTTATCTATATGAAAATGAATTAGTTGTTTTTAAGTACCGATATGCGTAAATAACATGAGTTTCTTGGTTATCTTCTTTCACGAACTTAAGGCTTCTTCTGTAAATCGATTATAAACGTTTACTTTTATTATTTATTGTTTTGAAAACCATTTATTAATGTGTGGTGTTTAAGAAAAATACTTGGAAAATTAACTCTTTTTTTTTTTTAAAAGATTTATAACATAAACCAATAACGTCTCTGTTAAGTAGATTTTGGAGCCCTAAAATCTATAAGTTTGAGCACAAAGAGGGATTAAAAGTCTACAGTTTCACAAATAGATTCTAAACAAGTTTGTTAATATTTTTACATTCACATACTTCGCAGTTTGAAGTTCTAACAGTCAACCTCTCTTTGGAACCGAATTTCTAGCTAAATATTCACTTAACTCTTAAAAAATGTAGTTTTTAATATTTCATGTCTGAGACAGTTATATATATATGTTATCCTCCTTAATCGTTCTGTAGTGATGTTCATATACGTGCGTTAAACTAATTATATTAATAAACCATGTTTATCTTACTAACACTAACACTAGTTTCCTATTTGTTTTTATCAACTACTTTTGCTCCATAGCATTTCATGTTTTAGAAGCTAAACTTCGTGGCTTGATCCCCGCTGCGGACACTGCACAGAATGCTTATTGTGTAGTTGTGCGCTAAAACGGACATTCCCCCCATTCATTCACTTTACTTTTCTCATTTGAACAACAAACCCCTCCCCCTGATCTAACTTTTACTTACAGTATATTACATTCAATTTGGCATGGTTGTGTGTTTCAAAAGTACCTATACACTTGAAAATTTTTGTTATAACTTTTACCTTGAATTTGAACTTACTTGAAAAGTATAAACTATAAATAGTACTATCGTTGTAACTTTGACTATTAAATAAGTTAATTTTTCTTAAACGTAAAACGTCTTTCAACTCTATTAAGTTTAACAAAAGGGAATCTTAAATAGCCACGGCACTTGAAATTCTTTTGGACAGCGTTAGAGTAAATTAATGTATGGGACCTTTTTTTTAAATTTTCATTAGGTATATTTTTGTGCACCAGCAGTATCAAGCGTGGGGTATACGTATACCCGATTCGATTTTATTACTCATGAGGATCTCTACCAGTCTACCTTTAAATTGAAACTCTTTTAAGCAGGATTAGAGTAAATTAATCTATGAGACCTTGGGCGTGGTCATATATATCAATCGGAAGGATTTGACCTCCTGTAATTAGATCTCAACTCAGTCAAGAGATGACGGAGCTATGAGCTAAAAGTTTTTACTTGAAAAAACAAAACAAACAAACTCAGAGCCATTCTATAAGCCGCTATGGGTAAAAATTATCGATTTGTTGTAAACCCGAATAACATGGAAAGTGTCAGAGATCAGAATGAAGATACGGTTGTAGTTATTTTGTGCTCCCACGATACTACCTAACTAAACTGCTTTAATTTTCTATAATGTAACATGTAATTGGAATTTTTAAAAGTATCACATTGACTGAATGTTTTTTTTATGAAGGATAATCAGAAATAACACGCGATTTTCTTTCTAGTATGCTTGATAAGCACATTGCAGTCGATAATTGATGGTGAATATTCAATATAAATCATTTATTTTTACGACAGAGAGCTTGCAGCACAATTATAAAATAAAGATGAGAGTTTTGAATAACTTGCTACAATTAACACCACACCTGCATTTTACTCATCGGGTATTATGACACTCATGTGACGTTCGAGAAAGTGCTTTGTACTTAACGGAGACCATGTTAAGAAGTGATGTCACAACTTTAACATCATTGTTACAAGTGTGTTGTCTGGGTATCTACGACTTCAACATCATTGATTCAGGTTTGTTGTCTGGGTGTCTACGACTTTAACATCATTGTTACAAGTGTGTTGTCTGTGTATCTACGACTTCAACATCATTGATTCAGGTTTGTTGTCTGGGTGTCTACGACTTCAACATCATTGATTCAGGTTTGTTGTCTGGGTGTCCATAGCTTGAACATCGTTGTTTCAGGTTTGTTGGTCTGGATGTCTACAGCTTGAACATCATTGTTTCAGGTTTGTTAGTCTGGATGTCCACAGCCTTAATATTACTGTTGCAGAGTTGTTGGTCTGGATGTCAACAGCTTCAAGATAATTGTGTTAGAGTTGTTGGTCTGGATGTCTACAGCTTGAACATCATTATTTCATTTTTGTTATCTGGATGTCCACAGCCTCAACATCACTATTTCAAGTTTGTTGTCTAAATATCCACAGCCTCAACATCATTGATTCAGGTTTGTTGTCTGGGTGTCCATAGCTTGAACATCGTTGTTTCAGGTTTGTTGTCTGGATGCACATAGCTTCAATATCATTATTTCAGGTTTGTTAGTCTGGATGTCCACAGCCTTAATATTATTGTTGCAGAGTTGTTGGTCTGGATGTCAACAGCTTCAAGATAATTGTATTAGGGTTGTTGGTCTGGATGTCCACAGCTTCAATATCATTATTTCATTTTTGTTGTATGGATGTCCACAGCCTCAACATTATTTTTTCAGGTTTGTTGGTCTGGATGTTCATAGCCTCAATATCATTATTTCGGGTTTGATATCTAGGTGTCCACAACCTCAACATCCAAAAATACTGGAAACATACGTAATTTGCAGCTTTTCTGTCAAAGCACGAGGAGGATGAGTTAACCTTGCTATTAATCCAAACTTGTTTCGAATTACAAGGACAGCACGTGAAAAACATTCTGTAGAGTTCATTGAAATGCCTAACAATCTATTAAAGAATATCAAAGAAATTTACCAGTTATATTTATTTATTTTTGTTGAGCACAAAGTTACAGAAAGGAATATTTGCTGTGCCTGCCACGGTTATCGAAACCCAGTTTTTAGCTTTATAAGTCTTCAGACTTATTGCTGAGCCACTGGGGGTCTTATCAGTTATATATAAACATATTTTATGTTCTAAACGACACGTAACAAAAGAGAAAACTGATATTGATTTAAAGTTATTTCATTCTTACAGATACTATCCGAATTGACTTTGGTCGGAATCCAGTCTCCAAATGTTCACTGCTAGAAGGTAAAATGGATAAAGACAAGAAGGATATGACGCCATGGAAGTCAGCAAAAATCTCTGGAGTAACAGAGTTTAGGGCACAGATCGGTCCTTCTGGAGGTGCCAAAGGTTATACAGCAATCACAGGTTAAAACAGTTTAGATAAGATTTTTAGTATAATTAACTGTAGCATAGAAAAAAGTCATAATATCTATTTATTAAAGAAAATAACCTGATGAATGATCTATACACCCATAAACATAACGTATATACATACAGACATACAACACATATACGTATATATATATATATATATAC
>NW_013667940.1:186250-193446 GCF_000517525.1 Limulus polyphemus
TATAAGTACTTATAAGGATATCCTGGAACCCAAAAGATGCCGCCTAACGCTGATTGGCTGCCTCAGGCGATGGGATGGGGACTAGACGATGACGTCACAGTGCCCCACACCAGAGAGATTATGTCATAGTTTCACAAAGTGGTACTAAAGGGCGCTACTGGCTTAGGGAGGGTGTAATGGGCTAAAGTAACTAGCTGCTACAACCAGGGTTGAGCCAATAAAAAGAAATATTATACTCTGACAACCAGAGAAATCTAAAGTGTGACTTTCAAACCATTGAACTACAAAGTTGATAACTTACCAAAACAGTAAAGAAACATATGTCTGGCCAGGACTTGAAACTAACGTTAATGAACAATACAATACGTAGTTCCAGATTAATAAATATTTCAATAAATATATAAATAAAATAATAAGGAAAAAAGAGCCAAACAAATAAAAAACCTTGTTCCAGAATAATAATATTCCGTATTTAAACTACAAAATCACTAATAATATCGAGGAATGATCAGCAATAATAGTTTTCAGCTATATTTCGTAAACTAACTTCTTACATCTGAATGTAGGATTTTTATTCACTTGTTAGACTACAAGATTACGAATCATGTGTTCGTAATTTACATAATCTTCTGCAACATATCTGTAAATAATTTACATACTCTTATGCAACATTAATGATATTTGTAAGTCGCTGCTAGGGGAACTGTTGTCAGTCTCGTAATATATGCAAAATACTCAAAATAAAATGTGATCATCTGTTAGGTGAGTTAGCATTTTAAATGTAACTAAAACTTCATAGATAAACTACACGAAAGAAGGAATAGTAAAGGAATGATGAACAAAATCATAACCAAATAAAATCAGAATTTGTTATCTCACAAGAAGTGGCATCATAGTTCTAGAAAGTGGCACCAGAAGGCTCTAATTTTTCATTCCACCATGGCTCTTGACAATGAAAGTTATCTGCTGCCAGAGAGTGCATTGCTATGAGATATCATGTTACATCATAGTTTGAGTATTACTCAACAGAGAACATGTTGCTAGAAGTAATAATTACACGAAGTGACACCAGAGGGTGCAGCTTGAAGTCATTCATGTAATGTACTTAGTGGTAGCAAAGTGATTTACTACCGAATATATTAACCATTTCTTAAAATTATAAATTCAAATGAAAACAAAATTATATACAGAAATGGTTAGTATAAAAACATATTTTAAGCCAAACATTATAATTAGTGAAACATGCATTATATATATATATATATATAAATTGAAATAGTAAGCTTTTATGTTAAATTATTCTATATTATTTAATTAATTATGTTATCATGAAAATCCATCCTTTTCAGGATGACAATTGTAAAAAAGTATGTTATGAAAATTAAATATAGAAGCAAAAATATACTACAGTACATTAAATGTGTACAAATTCATAAAAACACAATTGGCTATACTAAGTATTTCTGTCAATATTTATAAAAACAAAACATTAGGACAGATAATTTCAAAAGTACATAAGGATAATTATTGGCTGAGCTTTAATATTTGCCTCATTCAAATAATGGATAAGACAAGACAAGTATGTGTGAGAAAACTTACATATATAATACACTATGTTACAGTAGTTTTCTCGTTAATATAATGGTTTTATTTGTAACTTTTTAGGAAATATAGTAAAATCTAGACATTGATGACATAATCACATGTTAAGACACATTGAGATACCCTACGGTGAGATCTTCATCCTACTGAACTATCCATTTAGAGAAATACCATCCGTTTATAGAACCTTAGTAACATTATCTGCCTATAGAACATAATGACATAATCCACCTAGTAACACCATCTTCCTTTGTAAAACACAAGTTATACATCTAGCAATGCACTCTATGGCAATAGACAACTTCTATCGTCAAGTGTCATGGTGGCATGGCAGCTTCCAGCCCTCTGGTGTCACTATGTGGAAATATGATGTCACTCCTCTGTAAGACAGTATCGTCCTCTGGTGCCACTTCATGGATATATGACGTAATCGTCCATAGTGCATGGGATTATGACGTCATTGTCTAGTCCCACCCCGTCTCCTGAGGCCGCCAGTCAGCATGAGGTGGCATCATTTGGGTGCCAGGGTATTCCGATAACTACTAGTTTTGTCACGTGTTGATAGTTTAGTGTATGATTAGTCTTCACCGAACTAATTAGAAAGAACCAGTTTAAAACAAAATCCATGAAAGTACGGGCAGTCTCACTATGCTCAGAAGCAACAGTGTGAAACCAGTCATGGCTTCCATGATTGAAATATCACCTGGCAAATATTTGGAAATGAAATTTTGGGCAGTTAAAGGATACTGTATACAATAACAAAGAATAGCAATAAGACTCCATTTTTTTAGTAGGAGCTGTATATAAGACTCTGAAGAGGGTACATGAGACTGTTAATAATAAAAGTAATAGAGTTAATGTTAAGTATCTCTTGTTCTTCATGAGACGATTCGAAGGTCGAGTAAAGATCTTGTCAATGATCTCACTATAAATACAGACGTGAATAATGCCTAGAGAACAGTAAGGTACACATGAGCACAAAGTAGTCTCACCAGACGTATACCTGCTCGAGAATAGCTGTTGGGAAAAAAGCAACCAAACCAAAAGGTTGAAACTGACATCAAACTACAAACAATGGAATAGGCAAAGCTGGAAACATATGTAAATTTGAATTGTTTAGCAACAATCAACGACAGTTTTTTGACGTTGGAGAGAAGAACGATATTATAGTCAATGTACAACATTTACAGAAACGTGATGGGATATTAATACAAGTTTTTAACTGCATCTCAGCCAGCAATATCTTTGATATAAGCAGATTCTTATCCATCGCTATTTCCTCAACAAAAAAAAAAAAAAAAAATAACGGGCAGGGATTCATCATCTTGCAAGAAGAAAATGATCCCAATAGTACAGCAGATGTGGTGAAGTGATATCTAATGGTAAGGTGGAGCAGTGGAACACTCACCACCATGGTTTAGTCAAGAAAAATCCCGTTATGAACATTATTGAGGAACGCGGGCTTATATAAAACTGAGTAAGTCAAACGCAACCAAATAACTTGACTGACGTATGGGAATTAATATGATTAATATAAAGCATTTTGAACAACGTTTCACAAACATACATTAACAAACTGAACGGCGGTATGAAAATAATGTGTAATGCTTTGTGTAAAGCAAATGATTCACACTCAAAATACTAGCGCATTGTATAACCTATTTGGCTTTTTTTTTGGATAATGTTTTGTACTATTACTAAGTTCCTCATTTAGCTCAAATTATTCGTTGTTTGTGACTCCTGTATTTGTATTGCTTATTATAATTATGTAGTGATAAAAATGATTTTTTATCATATTACAATTAAATAGTACATAAATGTTTGACTTTGTAAGAACTTTTTATCAGTAAACAAAACAATTGGTTGTATAGGTGTCCAGTCATGGGGAGTAGCTTGGTGGATCAATGGACTCTTGATACCAGAAATAACAGTGGAACGATATCAGAATTATACTTTTATAATTGAGGGTGGTGAGGATCCATCCAACACCGCTAAATACCACCCACTATATATCACTAACAACCCCGAGGGTGGAGGGAGCCAGGTCTTGGATCAGCTTAATTCATCTGTAAGTGGTAATTTGAAATAACTATTTACCAGAGAATCGTTTAAGTAGAATTTAGAATGTACCAGTTTTACAAAGCCTATATCGCTGTCCAATGACAATTATATTGCTCGTATAATTGAATCTAATTCACATTATTTATCACTTTTGAAAGAATTAATCACACTCTATTATTGTTCAGTGATTAATGGTGTTCCATTTCAAATTTAAAGATGTTTAATTTTGATTATATCTGCACGCTAAGTGGGGGATTTTATCTAAGAGGTAAAACATTTACATTCACGAGTTCAAGGCCATTTAATTGCATCCACGAACTGAGGCGTTTATATCATTGGGCTAAGATGATGCAATTCACGAGCTAAAGTGTTTATATGATCACAAGTAAAGATTATAATTTATACACAAGAGCTTAGATGATTATATTTGCAAACTTAAATTATTATATCCACGAGCTAAGAGAAGCATGCTAAGGTACTTATATCAATGATTTTTAGGTTATTACATGCATTAGCATATTTAATTATATACATAAACTGAGATATTAAATTCCCGTGATAAAATGATTATATTTACAAGTTTCGAAATATTCACTCTTAGTGGCACTTCATGAAACTATCCGCCCTCTGATGCCACTATGTAGAACTCTTACGTCACGTGACTCCACCACGCCTCAAAGGATACCCCCACTTGGCAGGGTGCCGGTATGTCGGGGGTTTGATTTGTTTTGAATTTCGAGCAAAGCTACACGAGAAAAACCTGCGCTAGCCGTCCCCAATTTAGCAGTGTAAGGTTAGAGGGAAGGCAGCTAGTCAATACCACCCACCGCCAAACTCTTGGGTTACTCTTTTACCAACGAATAATGGGATTGACGATTCAATCCCGCGATCCGCAAATTGCGAGTCGAGTACTTTAGCCACGCGTTACTACTTTTGTTACCTTAACACATGAATCTGATCACTTTAGGTCTTACGTGTAATGCCTAATTTCCTTAACTTGTAGCTGTGTCGCCTTAGTGTGTTGTTAGGAACGGGTAGTCTCAAAGTGTGCTACTAGAGGTGGGTATATTATCATCGCCATACACTAATTAACGGGTAGTCTCAAAGTGTGCTATTAGAGGTGGGTATATTATCATCACCATACACTAATTAACATTCAATTCACATAGTGAACTATTTTTCACATTACTTTAGAATGATCAAAGTGTATGTATATATATGTCGTATGCATTATATTATGAAAAAAAAATCATTCTCTTTAGTTCTTGACCCGATATTAGTTTCTGCATTATCATTAAGATCAACTTTCTACTTTATAGTTTCACTTCAATAACAATAATAGACAAATTGTTCGAATACATATAATTAATATTACTGTTTGACTATTTTTGTAGTGTACTTCAACGTATACACATATACTAGTTTGGCTTACAAACTACATTGAGACTTGTTTTCCAATTTATTTAAAATGTTCAAACTCTAGATATATATTGTTATATATCTAGAATGAAAAATAGACAGTATGACTGCATTGAGTTTATCATGCGATATACAACCCTGGTTTTATTGTGAATATGTAAAATTAACTTTCTATTTTATCATGCGATATACAACCCTGATTATATTGTATGTAAAATTAACTTTCAATTTTATCATGCAATATACAACCCTGGTTTTATTGTGAATAAGTAAAATTAACTTTCTATTTTATCATACGATATACAACCCTGGTTATATTGTGAGTATGTAAAATTAACTTTCTCTTTTATCATGCAATACACAACCCTGGTTTTATTGTGAATATGTAAAATTAACTTTCTATTTTATCATGCAATATACAACCCTGGTTTTATTGTGAATATGTAAAATTAACTTTCTATTTTATCATGCAATATACAACCCTGGTTTTATTGTGAATAAGTAAAATTAACTTTCTATTTTATCATACGATATACAACCCTGGTTTTATTGTGAATATGTAAAATTAACTTTCTATTTTATCATGCGAATACAACCCTGGTTTTATTGTGAATATGTAAAATTAACTTTCTATTTTATCATGCGATATACAACCCTGATTATATTGTGAGTATGTAAAATTAACTTTCAATTCACAATAAAACCAGGGTTGTATATTGCATGATAAAATATTTAAAATTAACTTTCTATTTTATCATGCGATATACAACCCTGGTTTTATTGTGAATATGTAAATTTAACTTTCTATTTATTACAGGTTGAATATTTGTATAGTATATTTCATGAGTGTCTTTATACTAATTTAATGTATAAATGACAAAGAGGACAGTTTTCCATGTTACTTTAGGACATCCAAACTCTAAAAGTATATCATACAAAGGTATTAACTAAAACTGTACGCCCAAACAAAAACGGACAGTATGAATGTGTATTCAACTTGTAATAAAAACAAGCTGTTTGAATGAGTAAAGTTAAGATTTCATTTCGTCGTGTTTGATTATATGTATAGTATACTTCAAGGTTTACATATATATTAGTTTAACTTACAGTCTACATAGAGGACTATTTCTCATATTATCATAAAACATTCAAACTATAGACATATATCATATGCACCACATAAGCTAACTGTAATACACTAGAGTCTGACTTTACATATAGACTATATATCTTACAATTAAATAGTCCTGAAAAGGACTGTTTTCATGTTAACAAAGTGTCCAATATGTCTGCATCCCATTTATAATGACACATATAACCATGTTTTTCATTCTTATGTTTGCTTTTACCTTCTAGGTTATTAAAATCTATATGAATTTTCTGATCCAACTAAGTATAGTAACACACGTATTACACAAATTACTGTACAACTAATTCAATCACCTATGTAAACTTTTCAAGTAAAGATTTTATCTTATATAACGTAAGTAAAATAACTAGCAACACTTACCATTTTATGTTTTTACACAGTATCCAACAGGACGTCAAAAGTTCTATGATTTTCTCTAACACACTCACTTTGAAGTGCAAAACCCTAGACCTCTACTATGTATAAACGTTCTTTAAATGTCACATATCACCGTGCGGAATTCCAGGAATAGCGACAACACAAGAATGTAGTCTCGTTTTACACTACTGTCTTTGTGCATAATAGTAATTGGAGAATTCCAGGAATAGCGACAACACAAGAATGTAGTCTCGTTTTACACTACTGTCTTTCTGCATAATAGTAATTGGAGAATTCCAGGAATAGCGACAACACAAGAATGTAGTCTCATTTTACACTACTGTCTTTCTGCATAATAGTAATTGGAGAATTCCAGGAATAGTGACAACACAAGAATGTAGTCTCGTTTTACACTACTGTCTTTCTGCATAATAGTAATTTGAGAATTCCAGGAATAGTGACAACACGAGAATGTAGTCTAGTTTTACACTACTGTCTTTCTGCATAGTAGTAATTGGAGAATTCCAGGAATAGTGACAACACAAGAATGTAGTCTAGTTTTACACTACTGTCTTTCTGCATACTAGTAATTCCAAATGACTTGTAT
>NW_013667941.1:0-4766 GCF_000517525.1 Limulus polyphemus
AACGTGATGGAACAATGAGTAATTGAATGTATGCGGAGAATATTGTTGGCCACGTGAGACGTGAGTTATAGCGTTTGTTATAGAGCGACTGTTAAAATTAAGTGTATCGTAAAGTTGTATTCGGAAAGAATAAACCAGTTTTATTTAAGAAAGGACTTGTGTCGCTAAAGTTTAGTCGGAAAGAATTTACGGAAAATTAACTAACGAACGGAGACATAACAATATTATAGCGTTTAGACATGGAGTCAAACTGAGGTATAAAAGTTTTGAAATGGCTTGACTGGGTAATGAAAAAACTTTGTTATGAATGTACGACGTTTCGACAAGATTTTGTCATCCTCAGCAAGCCGTCTCAAAATTTTTATTCTAAAAAGTTGGTTCCTCGTTATCAAGTTTAAATAGGGATTCATGGCATGAAGAAGTAATGTCAACACTAAGTCTCCAACCTCAAGCTTGTGTGTTTCCTTTTTTGGCGATTTTTAAATAATATTGTGTATATATACACACACGCACATACAGCACAATGAGTGGCTTAAGTGACTGGCCTCTGGTGGTCGGGTGAAGTGAATGCTTTAACTATAAATATATTTGTTCGATGGAAAGACGTAATGCTCATTGTTTTATTCAAAATTTAAGTGTACAGGTATTTCAAAATGCTTTGTTTAGAATCTGTGTGATTAGAATTTAATCTACAGCTTTGTTAATTTCCACTTACAACTGACGTAACTTGTACTGAATTGTGTCAAGTTTAGATAAGTATTGTACTCGTGTGTTCATTTTGCACGAACAACGTAAATTTGAACTTCGAAGTTCTAGTGTTTCGGGCCTAGCTAAATTACTGAAAATTATTAAGTCTAACTTAAAGCTTAAGCTACAGTTGAACAGTCACGAAAATTGAATAAACTAGTCTGTAGGATTACCACCTTTGAAATGCAAAAAAAACTGGTACCCCTTCCCTAAAAACAACAACCAATAAACAAAACAAACACACACACATACACCTCAAACAGTGAACTGGAAAACTAAAATTAGATGTTTGTTAATACACAGAGGCGTCGGAACCGGGGGTGATGTACTTTTACATATTTGACTTGTATAGCAACTGTAAATTATATTATTATATTAATTTTCTGGGGGGTATGTCCCTAGATTGAGCTGCCTTTGGCAGCATGGGAGTTACTTTTAGCAACTCCCCGTACTTTCCATCTCATTGTAAAATCTGCATGTCTAGCCAAGTACCCCACTTTGCAACTTCTCTCTATACCATTGATAGCACACTATACTAATGTACTACATAAGCCACTTTTAGTAGCATATTTTCAAACTCCCACACACAATAGACAGACAGATGTTGTTTTGCAGCAGTTTTCATTCATAATCGCTTAATTGGCCAGTAACATGCACATGGGGTGGCAGTGTGTGCTCAAGCCACTGCATTCCTGCACTTATGCTCCAAAAGAGCTTTTTTTTTCTCTCTGTCATAAAGATCGTCAACAACTACAAAAAGTTACCAGATTCCAAACCTTGCTTGCTGCAAGTTATTGGGAAAGAAAAAAAGGATTTTAGCTTTAAAATTAATGGAATACAGGGTCTTGTAGGACTTTACAATAAAAAATAATAATAATTGCAATACACTATTAAGTGTTAATATGCAAAAATTCAATTTATAGTTTTTAGATCATAAAAGTGTTTATAAGACCTAGTGAATAGGAATAAAGAAGGATTGGTTTACTTCTTATGGAGTTTTACCATATTTATACCAGAGGCAACCCACAGTATCCGTAATCTCCTCTAACACTCCAATCCTCCGCAAGAAAAAGTTGTGGCTCGTGATGCTTGAAAAGTACCTTTTTGATAATAAGTGTTGTCATTTTAATATCCTCTGCACATTGCTATAACTGCAGAAGTGGCAACACTGCAGCAGTGATCTTTAGGTGGTTAAAGAAACATTAAACATTAGATATCCCCATGTAATATGATAATAATGCATATCTTTAGGTCCACATAAGAAAAGAAATTGTTTTTCTGGTAATTGGCAAATCCATAAAAAACTAGCCAGGTGGCAACCCTACTAGTCTGTGTGAGTTAACTTGTATAATAATTAATAAGTATACTATTAGTTTTACTAATTACATATGCTATAACATAAAAGTTATTTACAGTTTAATCAATGCTCACACTGTTTTATTTATGAGTTGTCACAACTGTCATGTACCAGTTAGCCCAACATTTGTTTATAAGTTATAGTGATGATTTAGCCTCTAACATAAGAGATAAGGTCTTTATTACAGTATATATATATATAGTTAAATGAAAAACATAAAATATTAACTGCTGCACTGGACTACTACTACTTCTAGAACCTGCATTAAGAGAATTATATCACCTTATTGTTAATTGATATGTTATTCTTTCATTACTCATACTGTATCAATAGTTTTTTACTTGATTATAGGATTGAATTTAAAAGTTAATGACATATATTCAAGTTCTAAACTTTATACAGGCTTCCAGTACCAACATTAGTGAGATACATATGTACTGTTGACTGTAGAGTAGAAAAATTAGAAATATTGTGCATATTTTGAGCACTGAGGTGAGCTTTAATTGATTATTATATATAACAAACTTAAAGGTCTTTTTAATGTTACTTAACTAGTAATAATTGACTGCCAAAAGCTTTTGACAGAAGGTCATTTAGCCAACTGATGTCATACCTTTTGCACACAATAACCATTCGAAATATTTTAACTATATTAAATATAGTCTTAAAATTCCTTGCTTATCCATTAAAAGTTGAAAAAAAAGTCTATTGTCCCTATACCATTAGTAAAGGTAAATATTATTGGAAAAGTTTTTAAGAAAGCAGAAAATAATTTTTATGAAACACAAGTCTGCACATGAAACTTCAAAGCTGTTACAACAGAAATGTCATTCAAACCTAAATGATTTTGAATATTTGAACCTATTATTCTGTGTACCAGAAAAATATGTTTGAAACTGTTAAGCCTGTAAACATAATTGAAAATTTTTCAAATGTCATTTAAGTAACCTATCTGTGAAATATAACAGTTCCATTTTTGAAGTAAATAGATGGAAAATTCACACAGCAATCCAAATAGCCTCACCATAGTTATAAGAGGTTATGATAACCTTCTTGATATTAGATTTAAAATTTCTGTATCTAGAGCACAAAACTTATTTTGTTTTTTTCAATACAAGTGAAAGTGTAGACTAGATATACATATGTAACCAATATAAATGATAAAGCAAAAAACCCTTGTCCAAAATTTTGATGTGAAATATTAACTAAGATACATTGTTTCAAACATATTTCCTTATTTAAATGTTTTGAAGTACAGTAATTTAGTGCTTTTCCAAACATTAGTATTATACGTTAGTGTATGTCACATGTACAACTGGTCTTGTATGCAACTCCTATATTTTTTTTTAATTTCCTGGTATGTTGTAAAAATAGTCAATGAATAGATATAAAGGTTTATTATATGTAGACTTTCAAATTTATTTTTACTGGAAGCATGAACTCGAAAGTTTCATATACAAGATCATGTGACTAAAAATACAGGTTTTTTAAAATTATAGTTAGGTAATTTTTGCAATTTTGTTGAAATTTGTTGGCATTCATTTAGCTCATCTTGAGCGATATGTAACTAAAAATTCATAATTTTTATCTTAAGAATGAACAAAGTGATGATAGGTCCTTCAGCTATTTAATGTAGTATTTAACATCCATATTATTAAACAGACTATTTAAAAACTTTTATGTATAACTTTTACGTCAAAGTAATTTGAAGACCAGGTATATTACACATTACTAGAAATTATTTGACTCTTTCTTTCTTTCCAGAGTGTAATTGTAAATCCAGTTCTTTGGGGTTATCATGAGGATAAAGTTACTAATCTTAAAGCCCCAAAGACACATTATACTTATGCAGTAGTTTGTACTTTATTTTTGCACTAAAAGCTTTTTAAACCAAGTGTCTTGTCTGTGAGATTTTTAACACTTTTCTTGTTCACAAGTAATTTGTTACTTTTAAATCAACAGCTGCTTAAGATTTAATACCAGTTAGCATCAAATGGGTTGTCTTCAGTCAAAGTCTCGTCAGGCCAGTAAGGAAAAAGAAAATGATACAAATAAGTCCTATTCCTGGTGAGTTTTTTTAGTTTTTTTATAAACTTCTGCTCCCATACTGACATGAAACAGTCTAAATACATGTAAAATTATAACATCTGTATTTTTGATTATCATATATATATAGCTAAAAATATTATGATTATTACTAATTTGCACCTTGATTATGCAATTTGATCAAACTAACAATTTTCGTATTGATTTATGCTCTACACACCAAAAAATTGTGCAGTGAGTTAATCACACATCCTCATTAAAAGTTTGCTTACAAATTTTAAGATCTTATTATATCAATCTTTTAGTAGTGCTGTTTGACAATAGTAATAAATAAAAATTCAAATTGAATGTAAAATATATAATATTGTTGCGTCAGCGAGGTCATGTGACTAGTATCACGCCACGTCCTTTTTGAACCTTCGTGAATTGTCGGGAGACTACTAGATTGGGGGTAGTCTGGTATATATAAGATGGTCACAACGTGACGGGACAGGTAATGAGTAATTGAATGTATGAGGACAGAATATTGTTGGCCACGTGAGACGTGAGTTATAGCATTTGTTATAGAGCGACTGTTGAAATTAAGTGTATCGTAAAATTGTATTCGGAATGAATA
>NW_013667941.1:5766-22480 GCF_000517525.1 Limulus polyphemus
TCTTACTTTACTAAATTCCGGCTTAGTTAAACATGATAGATAATTGCTCTATGGAAGCACACTGCAGAAACTTTTCTATTAAAGCTAGTTTGCTGCACATGTCCCTAGTGTAAACATTATTCTAGTCTAAAAGTAAACAACTGTAAAAATATGGTTTTATCTTATACAAGACCACATAACTTAGTAGTTTTTAGGTAGTAGCAGGACAAACGTAGAAACAGGGCATTCTTCCTAATCACTGTGCAAAGTTCATTAATACATTTCAACAGAAGTGCAACAAGTTTGGACTATGACGACAGGTTTCTATGCTATTCCTTTTTCAAATGAAGATTAAAATGTTTCTAATAATAGCACATATATATAAATATAATTTTTAAGCTTTAATAAGCATATTAAAAACCTTACCTGAAAGTCCTTTTCAGTCAGAAGATCTTTTGACCAATGTTTTAAAAAGGCAGCACACACATACAGGTGAAAAGTTGAGAAACCATCAGATTCTGACTGTAGAGAAAAAAAAAATCTATTTCAGGTGCTTTACTTTACAGAAATATGTGAACTAATACACCTCCAGTGTTTTGAAAATGGAAAGCCTTAAATTGATAAATGAGCTTTAAATACAAAATATTATACACAAATAGTAAGCATTTCCACATAAACCATTACCAAACATGAATACTTACCAAGTATGTATCCCACAATCTAATGGTACATCTTAATGGAAGCTCTCTCATCAGCAGATTATTCATCCATCGAAATGAAAACTGTAAATATTCCACTGTGTGACACTCTAAGTGTTTATGTAAGGGTGCTGGAAAAATTGAGAGGATTGAAGAAAATATTCAGTGGTTAATAAGCACAAATAACATTCTAAATGTTTATGTGAGGATGCAGGAAAAAACAAAGAAGATTGAAGTAAATGTTTAGTGGTTAATAAGCACAAACAACATTCTAAGTATTTATGTAAGAGTGCTGGAAGTATGGAGAGGATTGACAAAAATATTCAGCACAAACATTCTAGCTGTTTATGTATGAATCCAAGGAAAAACAATTGTGATCAAGATATTTACTAGTTAATAGGTGGAAATGATATTCTAAATGACTGTGTAATGATGTAGGCAAAATAAAGATGTTTGATCAAGATATTCGGTGACTGATGAATAAAAATATATGTTTCAAAAGATCACACAAAGCTGAGAATAACTAGATATAGACGGAAAAGGTCATAGGATTGGTCTTGGTGTATTTAATGAGTTTTTCCTTTTGATGTAAATATTAACTTAACTGTTTAAATGTTTATGTTTACATTACATATAGAAATGTATCTGATTTTCAAGGTTTACAGAGAAAAATTAGGAAATTTTGATTTTCAAAATTAGTTCTAAGTTTGACAGCGTTCAAAGATGCATATATTGTTTTTTCTTAAACCTGCAAGCTACATAAAAACATCAATTTAGAGAGAGAACTGCATGGGGAAGCTTAAAACTTCTGAAGTTAATGTTTTCCTAATTTGAAAATGTACTTCTAATAGATACTCACCTCTTCACACAGCAATGCTATATTTCTTGTGCATCTGCCTAGGAGACTTGCATGCCACTAGCCTTGAGGTAGCTCCCACTTAAATTCAAGTGTTTATTGCAAACTGAGCTGGTGCATGATGCGACAAAAGCCCTCCACCAATAGGAGAGCAACACAACTTCTATCTGCAGTAACTCCTCCTATAACTTTATTCTTTGACCAGGCAAAAAAAATTGCACTGGAAGTGGGGATAACAAATGCGAATGTGTGTGGTGGAAATACATTTTCAGATAAGGAAGTCGTTAACTTTGGAGATAACAACTGACCTCCTCACACAAGAAATGCTAGAATTCCACCTTGAAATGAAGAAGGAACCGATTCAAAAATTTACCAAGATGAGCTTCCTTTAGAAAGTGCTTGAAGAGAAGCCCTTGGAATGTGACACCTGTGGGAGACAGCATCTCGTGTTGATAAAGGAATATTCTTTGCCTGGAATGAAAGGGGCGAAAGGAAAATGAGCCCTAAATGTTGCAGGGATGGGCAGAATGAGAATATGGATGCCAAAAGCGGTTGGAAAGCCAATATGTGTAGTATGTATGGGGTGTGATCACATCATACAGTATGTGTTCATCTTGACTCTGCTAGACAGGAGAAGGTCAGATTAATTATGTATTATGTTTGTAAGGGGTGACTCATACTACCTGACAGTTTCCCACCACTCTACTTCTTACAGTATTGTGCTAAGCTTAACCAGTGAGGATTCTCTATGATTCACCATTTCAGTGGTTAGAAATTGGTAAGTGGCAAGGGTCTACCATGCTACACTTGAAAAAGGTGGGGGAGGAGGAAGATTTGCATTGGGGAGACCTGGAGAAATACCCAGATCCCCAATGGACCACCAGCCAGAAAGGTCTTTTACTGGAGACTGTGTAATAGGTGACTGTGAATCCCTATTTTTTAAAGCCAGCAAGTGCAAGACAAAAAAGTGGGGAGTCACTTCTCTGGTGCTGTCTTTTTCCATGACAGACCATGGAATTGTTACAGTCTGGATTATACAGAGAGTGGTCACAAGTAAATAGACACCACTTTTTCAGAAAAAATGAAAATTTTCAGTCATATTCACGTGAATTGATATATTTATAATTTAATTAATATCTATTAGATCTTCCTTTCGCTTTGTGGAGTTCGTTGATCCTTTGGGGCATTGTGAGAATCATCTTGTCAGTTTTAGATTGTCCTCTTTTTGTCCTCTCCGATGGACCAGGACGACTTGGACACTGCTCAGTTGTTTCCTGATCTGCACAATGATTCTGTTGCCTGTCGAAAGTGGGATTCCCAAATTCTGCAAAATTTGCCACTGACTTATTCCACCATCTGCTTGACCAACTATCCTTCCTCTAACAAAATCTGACAATTTGAGAGACCCTTGAATTCTAGGCATGTTGTAGCACAAGATAATTAGTGTGCGGACCATTTTCATTTATATAGTGCTCTGTGAACACAAATCAGTTAGCATAAATCAGTTAAATGACGAAAAATTAGGTGTCTATTTACTTGTGACCACTCAGTGTACAGTTGACTAAACTTGTATACCACGAGGATACCTCAAGTAGTCTTACAGAGCACCCTTATCTTTTTGTGAGTACTGGTAGAGCAAAGGCAGATGGTTTGAGCACTTTCCTGGAAGGTAAACACAAAGCCACCTGGCAGGATCCTTTTTGACAGAAAAGGAGAGAAATGAAAAGGGAAACATATGTACCTATTTCAGAGAGAGTAGGTAGATTGAAATATGATGACCAGAAAAGTCAAGATTCTGTGAGAGATGAAACAGCCAGACCATGAAGAGAAGCAAGAGAATGAGAAAGGTGACAAATCAAATGTGAAGAAATGAGATATAACCTGCAAGCATCCACATCCATAGCTGAATATGCTAACCAGGGGAGTTAACAGACCCATCCAGTAAGGGTAGAAGGAGAGAAGTCCCTAGAAAACGAGGAGTCCCATGGTAGGGACAGGTGATGCAGGGACCCCAAAAGGGAAAAGCCTGTAAGCAACACCAACCACCTCAAGGAGGACACTGAAACTGATCTAGGTCCAAACAATTATACACGAGACAGAAGAAAGGGAGATAGGAGAGAAAATATGGTTACCTTCCCAAGTAGTAAAAACCTTAGGAATGACAGACTGGTCTGAGTAGATGAGTATATCAATGCAGAGGAAGAGCGTAAAGCATCAAAATCATAGACATTTGAACAACGGCAATCACAATCGAATAGGAGGAAATAAGTCTGGACAAAAAGATGGTAGAAAGGGCAAGAAGTCAATGGCTTGAACAGGGCATGATAAGAGTGTGCAAGACCACAATAAGGTCCTAGTCAGTAATGGGAGAAGGGTTAGGAGGTCAGAAAAGAACAAAGGAGTAGAACAGAGTGAGAGGACAAGGGAAGAAACACCCTGTAGTACCAGAAAAGAAAAAAAATGCAATGAACAAGGCTGCCTGATAACTGGCAATGGTAGAAACCAAGAATCCATGGATGAACAGCCAGGTAAAAAGGCAAAAAAAAAGAGGTTCACAGTAGGATGACCACGAGGAAAATGGTGGTGGATGGACCAATGATGAAAAACCCACCACTCTAGTTGATAGACAGACATGGTGGAAGGGCAACAGGAATGTGAAAAGAAGAATGCCACACAATCAGATAGTCTGGCCTGAGAGGCAATGGATTGGACAAATCTCACACATGAAGATGGAGGGATGATATCTTTTGGTGAAAAAGGATGTGTGTGGTTTAAGTAATAGAGGAGATATTAGGAATAAGAAGGGGGGATCTGGATGATAAGTGAAGAAGCAGAGGAAACCAAAGCTGAACTAGCCAAAGAGACGCCAAAAATAGAACTTGACAAGGTGTGTCACATATCAAGGTGAGGATTCGAAGGAGGAGACAAAGAGAATAGGCATATCGAAAGAGGTGAGACCAGACCAGGCTGAAAGAACAGGGGACCAAAAGAGAGGAAGCCTGGAGTTGAGAAGCATGCCCAACTGAAAGCAACCCATAGAAAGACGGTCTTAACCTATCAAATGACATATTATATCACATTGTTTCCTGTATATTTCACCTCCAGTTTAAAAGTTTTTCCCATAGTACTCACATCAACAAGCTTAGCTGAATTTTTAAAAGCTTTTATCGAAATAGTTAGAAAGCCAAAACAATTATGAGTTATAGGACATTCTTTGCCTTATGCATGCTATTGTATTCTTAGATGCATTATTTAGTTAAATAAAAATTATTCAGCATAGCAGTACCATTAGTATAAAAAAGAGTGGGCTTAAATTTCATCAACAGTTGACAGCAAAAAAAAACAAAAGGACCTAGGTAAGTACTATATTTTCGTGTTTTTGATGTGTATTCTTTATTTATTATTATAAAAGTAACTAAAATGTACAAATTAAAAACTTACGAGGTTAGGTAAGGTTAGATTAGATTAGGAAAGATAATGAAAAATAGTAATAATAATAAAAATTCTTCCCAAGGATTGTTCACAAGCAGCTGTGCATTATGTAATTTCATATGGTAAGAATTCAAAGGACAATTAAACACTAAAATTAAGTATAAATAGATGTATACTGTTACAAGCTTTAGGCTACTTAGGATAACCAATTTTAGTTTAATGTTAGTAATTCTAGAAAGAAAAAAGGGTAAATTAGTTTTATTTCACATTTTAAATGGTGGTTATGAGGTCGGTCAAATTGAATGAATAGGTTTAGAGTTACAGTAGAGAAAATAACAAATAAAATATAAAGTTTTAGTGGAACAAAAATCTGACATTTATTTAGGAGGTTCTAGAGATTATGCAAATACAATTTCACAATAATCAGATAAAGAAAAGTATTTTTTGTCATAACAAGAAACTCACTTTGCATTCAATGCTTTAACGTCTTATGTTCACAGACAAATGTTTAGTGAAAATATCTAATTAAAAATTCTGCTTTTTTTAGTAGAAAATACTTGTAATGTTCTAATGAAAGCTTGATAAATTGTGTGAAGAAACAAAAAATATATTAAAGGCTATAGTATGGAAACTCTGAGAGTCACTTTGGGATCACAAACTCAGTCGAACCGACCAAGCCTTTAGCCACTAATGAAAGTATTCACTAACCAGCCAAAGTATTCAACTAACCATCAATACGTTTCATGAGATCCTTGAGTGTGTTTATTTTCCTTTGAATACCAGGCTGTGCAAATGTATAGTTCTCCTGGATTCCATCCAACAATTTTGAAAGACACCAGTAACTATCTGCCTCAATGACTTCAAGGCATTCTTTACTTAGAAGTGATACTTCATATGTCTCCACTTGTGAGCCTAAAAAATAAGAGTTTAAGGTTAATAACTTAAAAAATGTTTCTGGTTTTTATTGTTCTCACAGTCTAGTCCAAATGAGCTAAACAAATATGTTTATGATATAAGTTTAAGAATAATTTTCTGCTTATAATTTTGCCTAATTCACTCAACTACAAAAATTGATTATTCATATAAGTTGGATTTTTTTTGCACATAAAAACAAAAAACTGCTTAACCAAACTGAATTTTCACTTAAAAATATATGCAAATAGTAATAGGCAAGAAGCCTAAAAAGTATTAAATTTTATTTTAACCTATCCAGGTCTCAAAAACAAAAGATTGTGCTGGTTAAATTACATTTGTTAGAAAACCCTACACAGTTAATATTTTCTCACCTGTTTTACATTAATTTAATGGTTTAAATACCTTGCTTAAACATTTTTCCCATTTGCTAAGTAATCAAAATGTAAAGAACACATTCTACAAAAAAAGTTATAATGAAAACATAATAATTCTTATACTAAGAATATATGTTAACATTTTCTAATACTGAAAATGTATTTCCGATAGGTACTAACCCCTCTCACCTATAGCTATCTTGACCTTCACTTGCCGTCTAGGCATTGGTAAATCTTATGAACAGTGCACCAGTCTTTTATACCCCAATATTTTTTGTGTCATTGCAGCAACGTGTGCTGATAATATGACCACCTCCACCAATCCCATCACACCCTCTATTCTAGCGCAAGTAGCTTCCTCTACCATTGCAGCACAATCCTCACTTTCAAGAATTGGCATATATAAACCCCAAAACACCAGCAAATCAGTGGGGAGGAAGGGTGGGAAGTGGGTGAGAGGAGGTAAGTAGCTATGAAAATACATTTTTAGTGTTAGAAAATGTTAACTTTTGAAACAATACTACTTTCACTACCACATAGCTAGAATCCCACACTGGAAAGGTGGAGGGGGGTCAGTGAAGGCACAAAAACAAATAATCAAGTGGAGAGCAACAGCTATGAAAAAAAGCAGGTATGCCACTATTAAAATACAAGGCACACCTGTGGGACATAGCACTACTTCTGGAACAGGTATGCTCTTCACCCAGTAAAGAAGATAAGACACGTAGGGTAAAAATGAAGAGAATACATGGGTAGGGACAGAGGACTGCATATGAATAAGTCATGTGCAGACCACCTGGGCAGAAAACATCCCTTGGTATGCATTGGATCATGCCAAGTGCAGTCCAAGGACAAAAACAACACGTAAGTGCCTTGCATAATAGACATAATGCCGTAATGTGTGTACCCCCTCCTAAAATGACCAAAAATGTGCATGTCCCACAATTTTGTATGTATGTGTATGGGACCTGTAAAAACATATATCTGTACCAAATCCCATGTAAATTGGCCAATATACAGTGGAATAATTGCCAAAAACCTTAAAATTATGCTTTTTGCAGCATCTTGACCCCCTATAATTATTAAGAATTGACAAGTTCACAATTTTTTTTGTCAATGTGTGGGACCTGTAGAAAAGTATCTTTTTACTAAATGTCATGTATGTTGGTCAAAATATGGCCAAGTAATTGACCAAAAACCCTCAAATTATAGTTTTTGTGAGCTCTGACCTCCCTAAGAAAAAAGACTCAAAATGGGGAAGTTCAACTTTTTGTATGTCTATGTATTGGGCACATGAAATTTATATTTTTGCCAATTTTCATCTTGATTGCTATAAATATGACTGAACAGGAACCAAGAATATACATTTTTGGGTTGGTCGACATTTTACTCCATAATATTCTTAAAAAAGTCCTAAACCAAAGAAATGAAATAAGATGTCTGGGAATATTGGACCAAGATATAACCCTACCAAGTTTCAAGTCAATCATTTGGGAAGTGAAGGAATAGTGGTCGATTGAAAAGTGTTTGAAAGGAGAAGAAACAATAGAAAAACTGTATGTTTCTCTGCAGAGACATAACTAGCTCCAAGAAAGTATAGTAATTAATTAAGGTTGATTTGTTTTAGTAATGTTTACAAAACGTATTAAACTTTGTTATCAGTAACATATGTGCATAAACCCATTTAATCTTGTTATTTTCCATATAATATGATCCTGTTTTGTTTTTGCAGACAAACAAATCTTGTTAAACTTAAAATCAATTGAACTGATTTTAGTGTGGTAATTGAAAGTTTGTGGTTCTATAAGCAGTCATTGTGATTTTTATCAGTTTAAGCCTATTTTAGTCAGTCTTTTGCAAAATAATTAAGACATCAATAACTTATTTTTCTTAAAGGAATATAATATATATATTTTACTTCTTTTAATATAATTTGCTGTTTTCTTATTAATATATATTCATCAATATATTTCTGGAAAAACTATTTAGTAGACTTAGATATTTTTGTCTTGCATAAATGTAAACTACATTTATTTCAGTGCAACACATTAAGCTTATTACTTATTATTATTATATGTTGAAGGTATATCACAATGTTCATTTTCTTATTATGACTTCTCACTTAGCTATCCTCATTCAGTACTTAAAAGTGTTTGAGGTTGTAAAAACAGTAGTCACTATGCATTTTGTAGAATTATTTGATTTCTCTTTGCCTTATAATTATTGCTGGCACTTGCTATACACAGCTGGATGGGGCTTATAGGAATCTTTGTGCTAATTGAGATAGATCTGGAAATGTGTCTATGTTCAGTTTCAAAATACAAATTTATACTCATCCTTTATTTTTAGGGAATTCATCAATTCCCCCTTTTTAAACTCCCATAAGGTGCCAGCCTTCGCTTCTGCTGCCCCCAGTGGCATAGTGGTATTACTGCACTCTTACAACACTAGAAACTTGGTTTTGATATCCATGGTGGGTAGAACACAAATAGCCCATTGTGTAGCTTTTTGCTTAATTACAAACAAACATCACTTCTACTGTTGACAACTCATTCTATAAACTAATCGTGTTTTCAAAAAATATATGATCTTAATTGGAGCCTACTTGTTTTTCCAAATCTTAAACCTGTATCCTATTTTCTTCAGGATATAGCACAAAAGAATCAGAGGTTTTGATTATACCAATCTCCGGGTTAATCATTTATTATTCATAAAGATTATTTCTTACTCTTCTTTCTTGAGAGAAAATAAGAAATCTGAACTTACAAATCCCCATAAGATATTCCATCCATGCAAATTTCCTAAGAGCCCTTTCTAATAAACCAGTATCCTTTCTTAGGTAAGGAGACTAAAGTATTCCAAGCAAGGCTTAACTATTGATTTGTATATAGAGATAATTACCTATTTTGACTTATAATCAATGTGTCTGTAAATGCATCCTAATATATATTAGCTGTACTACTAGCAACAGAATAATACCTTGATGTCTTGAATGATTTATCTACCACTATGCCAAGTTCCTTTTCTTCAATTCAATAACTTGTTGTAGGTTCCTGTGTTCTAATGGAATCACAAGATTTCTACCTGAGCTGCTGTTGTGTCCATTGCATCTGGCTGGTTTTTTCCACTGGTTGGCTAAAAACAACTCCTTTGCCATCATCTAGTTTGCTTCTTTCCTGTTTTTGGAATATCTAGTAGAGATACTACTCTCTAAAACGAGTCACTCTCAAAACTTATTGGCATCATTTGTATGAACCTCTGATACACTAATCTCCTATTGCCCAACATTGATGCTTCATATGGCATTTCTGAAAAACAGAATCTATTTGTAGTTGCATTAAAAACATTCAACTGTTGCATCATCTTGTGGCATGCTTTCTGATGGGTGTGTATTTTTGAAAAAACAACTATTGTCTAAGTGACAAAATGCTAGAAAAATGTTTGCTTACTTCTTAAAAATCTACTTGTCACTTTCCCGTCTCACAAAACACACAAAAAGATAAAATATACCTTAGTATTTTGCTTTTATTTAACAGTGAATACAATCAACATTATGGATAAAAGAAGTAATATGTTTTTAAAGATCAGTGTTTTTTGCTAGGTTTAGCTAGCTCTATCAGGTGAATACAGTTGAATAATGGAATGAAATCATTACATGTTACAGTGTGAACAGTGATACTACATCACTAGGCAACAAAATATAAGCAAGTCAAACACAATTGTTAGACATGGAAAATTAAAATAAATATATCTTTACACTTTAATACTTGTTAATGCCAGTTTTATTTTGTTTTTTGTTTGTTAAAGAAAGCATTTGATAATAAAAATTTGATACCCCTGTTTATTCAAGTAAATAAACCTTCTGTTGGCAGTGAAGTAATAGGGTTGGTTATCCAATTCAAGTGTCTCACCAATTGCAAAAAATAATTCTTTAGCATAATGATCATTAATTCCCATATTTTTCTATGGAAACACTCCTGAATGATATACTGTTTGGCAAAACCCTGGAATTTGAAGCCACACTTTCATCATCAGTATTAGATCCAATAAGCTTTGAAATTTGTGACAAATTATTGTATTCTAGAACATGCTTATAGTTAAGATGATTGTATATTGAGCTAGTAGAAGCTGTTTTCCCTATGCCTACAAGTGAAATTAATATGCCACACAATTGGAACTTCACTTTAAAATTAAGAAGTAATTCAACGTAATCTTGCACAAGAATTTTTTTTTGCTTTTTAGATCATTAATAATAATTAGTGAACACAAAGGTTACCACTGAATCACTCTTCACACCATTGATAGCAATCATCAACTAAGTTATAGTACTTGTAATGCAAATGACAGGTTTTAAAATGTGTTGTTTACTGAATATTGCAGATATACTACAGGTTCAGACTTACAGAAGCATTGACACTGTCAACACTAGAGGGAGTTAACTACAATATGAATATTCACCTGGAAGTACTATATTAGTCTGTTAAAGTACTGATATTGCATCCTACTTAGTCTGTAATTTGTTTACTTTTTATTTCAAAATTTCATACTTGCTTTATTATTTACTTGTATGTCCTGTGAAACTGATTGTTTAAATAAATATATCAGCTATTCAGAGACTGAATATTTGGATGTTTGGAATTTAGCATAAACACTATCTGTTATTTCTCTTAATTAAGCATTTATACTGTATTTGTATTTGAAGAGTATTATACTTTTTTCTTTTCTACATGTAAACAATGAGTTAAAACAATACCATCAGATGAACGAATTACTATTTCACTTTGTGTTTCTTTTTAAATACCAAACTTACAAAGTAACTTCTGGTTGTAACATACATTCTTTGTTACGCCATTATGTTAGCCTTCATTTGAGGCATATTATATGTTCCAGGGATAACAAGAAAAAGCTCAATCCAAAAGATTTTACCATAGAAAACTTGAAGGATGAAACTGCTGGAAGATTACCGGGTACAGTAAATGGAGAACAGTTCATAATACAAAATTGCATGGTAAGCTTGATCTGTTCTTTCTTTCTCATTCATGTGGCAAAATGTTCAAATTATTTGCATAGCGTACACTGAATAAGAAAACTTAAATGTTTCATTCCCAAAAAGAATTCCACGTATAGTGAACCAGTGTGTGAAATAACTGATATCAAAGTACAACAAATTATTTAAAAGAGTAATGAAAAGAACCTAAATGTATTATATAGTGTAATTCTGAGATGCAGCATGATACTTTGAAAGCATTAAAATAAAGATACTTTTATTGTTAAAAGTTGAGAAATACCTTATTTTTTGCATAGAATATTGATGTAGGACTAATTTATGAGTCCTGGTATTAGGTGGAAGACCTCATCAGCACTGAACATAACAGATATAGTATGACTCACACATTGTTATACATTCTTCCTGCCTTCACTCATATGTTCTTTAACTTCCTAATAATTTACTCGTAAGTTGGCTGAACTTCTTTGGATTTTATTGGGATTATTGTCAAATATATTGCTAATAGAAAGGGTGCCTATCTGATGAAATAATGCTCACTGATTATTATAATTAAGGATGTATGTACAGCATATTAAATTAGCTATATTCAGTACTCAATTTATTTTCAGTTCTTAATCTGTTTAGGTAACTTGCTTTCATCAGAATTCTGAAACAGTACTACCTATTCTCACCTATAGCTCTCTTGACCTTCATTTGCCCTCTAGGCATTGGTAAACTTTTTAAAAGCATACCAGTCTTTTATACCCCTATACCTTTTGCATTGTTGCAGCAACATGTGCTGACCAATCCCATTTCACCATCTATACTAGTGCAGGTAGCTCCCTCTACCCTTGCAGCACATTCTTTGCTTTCTTGATTGGCATTCCCATGTATAGATTTGTGTTTTACATTCTTCACATGACTGCACATTTTTTTATCGTGCTTGGTCACGAATTAATATCAGTTTCAAGTTCAAGTTTCTACTCATTCGTTTTTCAGATGTTTCTGTTTCCTGAATTATACTTTGTTCATATGAAATTGGGTTTCTTATGGTGGTTGATAATTTTCCCACCATTAGCAGAGAGCGGTTATTACACTAGGCCTCAGTCTCAGGTTTCACAATGTTTGCTAAGGAAGCACAGACTTTCATTTGTGGGGAGTTCATGTCTTATGTTTGGCCAGCAATTTTTCCTTTCAAGATAGGTATTGTTCTTTTTCCCAGGAGATTTGTGCTAAGTTTTTCAGTGTATATTTCTCACTCCCAGTAGATATACCCATTTTCAATGAGTTTATGTGAGCTCGTGTGTATAGATGTAATTTCCCCACTTGATAATTTACATCATTCATCTCTTCTCTGGTGAGTGTTGTGTAAGTTCGAATTTTATACTTCTTTTACCATCTAGGTTGCTTTAGTTTACAATTTGTGTTTCAAGTTGGTTTCTTGCATTAATTTGGTTTAATATTTTACATTTTTTTTCACTGTTAATGTTATCTAGTTATAAGTTTCTTTTTTGTACCATTACTACTGGTCACATCTAATTGGGAATAAGTTTTGAGACAACCTTTGTTTCTGTTCACTGGGTGGCTTTTTATTTTCATGTTCTTTAGGGTAAGTTTTCTTTTCATGTCCTTTGTCTCATAGTTTCTTTGAGTTGACTTCTATGTTCTATGTTTAAGGATCATCTTATCAGTCCCTTTAGTGGTTTTGTACTTTAGGTGTTACTTATTGTTTTAGGTGGATTTTCTTAGTTTTGCAGGTGTGTTACTTTTAAGCTCTGTGTAGATTACATGTTTCTAATTTTTTGTTAGTTTATTAGTTCTGTGTATTTTCTTTAGTTTATGTGTCTTTTTGTCCAGTCGTCTTGCTCAGTCTGTTTGTGTCTTACAACACAATGAATCTATCTAATGTGTGGAGCCTACTCAACCAAGAGTTTACTTTTGTACTACTTTGTCTCTCTATACATGGAAGTTTAAAGTCCATTTCTTTATCTGTCCTGGTTGTATATTTATCTGCATTTGCTTCACTTCACCATCGAGCCCTATCTCTCACTTTGGTGGGTTTTATGCTCCAGTGTCAGATTCTTATCTTTGGTTCCTCTAGGTGAGTTTTGCCTTCCTGTTCTGAGTGCTAATAGACTGTCTTTCTTCAATTCTGTATATGTTTTATGGAGTGGTATACTTTTCATGGATGACAGGCTTCTGCTTGCTTTTTCCTGTGCCTGGTCAGTCACTCACAGCCACTTCCTTCTTTGAGAAGCATCTCAGGTAGGTTTCTTTTCACTTCCTTTTTTTGTCAAGCCCAGTCTTTTGTACTTTGGCTCCAGGATATTGATGGAACAGTTATGATTTCCATCCCTTCTCCTTCTCTCTATGTCTGTGAGGTTCCCTCTCTTTTGGGAGGTGGTCTTCCTTGGAAATGCTCATTTCCTTGGGTCAGACACACATGCATTTCCTTCACTGGATACTTCTCAACCAGTGGAACTTCCCTCACGATCCCTTGGACTTGCTCATATTCCTCATTTCCCCTGAGTTTTTGGATCAGTGGTCAGTTGAGGAGGCTACTCACCATATCCACATCCTGGTACCTTGGCAGTTCATTGGGCTCTGTACCCTTTCCTGCAGGAGTGAATGGTTTTGGTTCTTTATGCAATTCCACTATCGTCAGCTTTATCACCTAGAAAGGGGGAACCACATACCAATCTCTGTATGGTCAGACTCTGGATTTTATGTATTGGACCAATGACCTTGATGTGGTCACTTCATCCTTACATTTTTCTGTGGGTGTGTTCTCAACAGGGGACACTGCATATTTATATGTGTTCCCCATTCACTAGTGTGCCACACTTTCTTCCTTGTAGTCTTCAGTTCCTCACCCTTCAGCTGTGGAGATAGATGCTTTCAATCATTATTGCAGGGGTCTTCACCTATATGCCTATCCTCCAATTTGACTCAAATGTGGTTCCCTCTGCTCTGGTCCTTACTGGAGCAACACACCTTATCCTTTTCTCTGTCCTGTCCACTCCTTAGTTTTCCTCGATCTGATGGTTTTTCATCCAGATGCCTCCACACTCCTTCTTTCAGAGTGAATTTTGTCTGGTCAAGTGCCATGGTTCAGGGGCTCACCCCTATATGCCTATTCTTCATTCAGACTACTCCTCTTGTGGGTCTTTTCCCTTTTCTAAACCCTTTCTTCTTGTGTTCTGTTGGTTGCTCCAGATTAGGCCCTTCCTCTTTGTCTATGTACCAGGAGCACAAGTCTTGCTTCAGTCTCTGGTCTTTTTCCCAGGGTTTCCATCTATCCACTACTTTTGTTCCTCACCTGTCCCAGCTCTTCATTTGGTAGTTTGTTCAAGGTTTGTCTGTTTCAACTGTTACTTTTTATAGAGCTGCCCTGTCAAACTCCCTCCTTTCTCCCTCTTCCAGAAAGTTTCTCTTCCTTGGGTTGTTCCATTTCTTTGATCTAGTCCTTCTGACAGGTTTTCTTTGTTCTGCTGGATTGGGATCTCCATATTGTTCTTTCTATCCTGTCCAGTCTTCCCTTTGAACCCATTGCAATTTGTTCCTTGTAGGATATTTCTCTTCCGACCTCAATCCTCCCCCTCCTGGTATGTGGTCTTCATCATTCCGATTTTTATGACATAATTTACCATTTCTCATATGTTTTTCATTATCTGGATCTGGCATTCCTTCCTTGGACTTTGGCTGCCCAGGTAGATTGTTTTGCCTTCTCTTTTCTTCCCTTTCAATCCCTTCCTTTTCCCACCTGTATTTGTTTCCCATTCGTTTCCAGATCATCTCCTTTGTCCAGTTTGTTCCCTGCTCTGTTGTTTGGATCGTACTGTCTCCTTTCGTTGTTCTCGTTCTTTTTTGACTGTTCCATGGCATTCCTGTTTCCCCTGATCTTTCTCATATTATGCTCATGGGTTGGGTTTGTCAACCCCTACACCTGGTGTATTTGGATGTGTCCCTGTCCAATCACCATCTACATATTATTCTTCACACCTAATTCATCATCTAACTGTGTCTTTAGCTGCTCAACTCCACCATTGTTTGAAGGGATCATTCTGGCCAGTATGTGAACAACTCCCTAACCTTTCTTCACTCTTTCTCTGCACAACTTTGTTGTGTCTTCCTTGGGTAGGTATCATCTTCCTCCTGTGCCAATCGACACATGTCTGTTCACCTGTGCCTGGGGTAAGTCATCATTTTTTTTTCTCTCTTTTATACCGTTGCTTATACATCATATTTTAGGATCCCACCTGGTGACAGGTGTTGCCTGGTCAGGTATGCTGAATTTTATATTTGAGCACTATGTCTGTATACTGTATACTCCAATGCTCACTGTGGAGATGGGGGTGTTTCTGTAAGACCGGTGGTGTATCTTTATCTATATGTATCACATTTTTTTATCAATATCAATATCTGTATATATATATCCTAAGGACCATCACTGAAGGACTCCATGAGTAAAGCAGATAGGCATTTTTGCCCATCTCTACTGACCTGTGATTCTTACAATCTGGGTCTTTCTGCTTTTCAAAATAGTGAAATGCAGATACCCATTGCACTGTCTCCAGTCAGTCTTTCCTCTGGATCACCCAATGCATCCATCCCCTTCCCTTTCTTCTAGTGGAGCACGGTGGTCTTTTCTACTTCTGGTTCCCAGTCGCTGGAGTGGGGGATCGTGGAGGTTTCCTCACGAGTGGGTTTTGTACAATAACACAATCTCATAGCCATATGTACTCACTCAATGAGAAGAGGGCTGTTGTTGTTATGCTGCATATTATATTAAAAGGTTAAATAAACCCATAATATTAGTGGGTTTGGTCAATTACTTAGCCTTGTTTCAACAAATTTACTTAGAATTTGGTACAAAGATATTCCTTACAGGTCCCAAACAGAGATACAGTCAATTTTGGAATTTTTGTCCTTTGCTCAATTTTTCACCAAGGAAAGCACAATTCTGGGTTTTGGGAACTATTCATGTGTATTTCAACCAACTTACATGGGATTTGGTACAAAGATACCTTCTTACAGGTCCCAAGCAGTTATACACACAGTTTTCAATTTTTCTGGGGTTCAAATTGGACATGTTGGAATTGTGTGGCAGAAACATGTTGCATTTATCCACTAATGATGGCCTCTTAAATTTGTTATTTATTATAATTTCCACTTCCAACTACTTGTAGTAAGTCTTAGGTTATACCACTCATGGTAAATGATAAGAAAATTTCAACTTATCAGTTGTTACATAGATATTAATATCTGGCCACATTAAATATTCAGTAAAAATGACAAGCAGGTTGAATACTGAATACTAACTAAATGTCCATTACAACCCCATATACTTAATAGCTACAAATGTATCTTAAGAAAAGGACTCAAAACTGATGCATTACCGTCAAAGCAAATAGTTTTTAATGATTCATTTTTATTTCATCATAGTATAAGACAGATATTATACATATATATT
>NW_013667941.1:23265-24213 GCF_000517525.1 Limulus polyphemus
TATGCTCCATATTACATACACAATATGGCAAAAAATTTATTATGCAAGGCACTTCCACTGGATGTTTTCTGCCCAGATGGACTGCACTTGACATAATGCATTGTATACCGAGGGGCTTCCCCTGGGTGTTTTTGCCTTGGTGGACCTCACTTGGCCTATTCACATATGGTCCTCTAGCCCTAGCCACATATTCTATTCGTTTCTGCCCTACTTGTGTTATCTTCTTTACTGGGTGAAAAGTGTACCTGTTCCAGAAGTAGTGCTATACCCCACATGTGTGTGCCTCATATTTTAATTGTGGCACACCTACTTTTGTTATAGCAATTGTTCTCCACTTGACTACTTGTTTTTGCACCTTCACTGGCCCCTCCATCCTTCCAATGTGGGATTCCAGCTACACGAGAGCTGAGGTAGTACCATTTCGGAAGTTAACATTTCTAACACTGAAACTGTATTTCTGATATGTACTTACCTCTTCTCACCCACTTCCCACTCTTCCTCCCCAGTTCTTGAAAGTTTGGATTGTGCTGCAAGGGTAGAGGGAGCAACTTGCACTAGTTTAGCGGGCGCAGTGGGATTGGATTGGTGGAGGGTGGTCACATGATCAGTACATGTTGCTGCAATGAAGCCAAAAATATAGGGGTATAAAAAACTGGTGTGCTATTGAAAAGTTCACCAATGCCTAGAAGACAAATGAAGGTTGAGATAGCTATGGGTGAAAGGAGGTAAATACATATTGGAAATACATTTTCAGTGTTAGAAAGTGTTAATGTTAATATTATTAGGATGATGTCTGATTTCATTTACAAAATTCAAAGTATTGAAATTCTGTCAAAAGCACAAGTCTGATAGGACTGTTAAGTTTGTATTAAGACAAATGTGTATATATATATATATATATATACGTAACTTTGCTATTTACTTGTTTGTAGTTTAAGAGAAATCATT
>NW_013667941.1:24277-37087 GCF_000517525.1 Limulus polyphemus
ACTGTTAAGTTTGTATTAAGACAAATGTGTATATATATATATATATATATATACGAACTTTGCATTTACTGTTTGAGTTTAAGAGAAATCATAATTTAATTATTTGAAATTTTAGTCTTTATATATTTAGAGGATTGTTTAGTCATGATCCAGCTTCTGCGAGTTAAATCCAAATAAATACTAAAAGTGTACCTATAACCAATCTTTTTCACTTAAAATGTAGAATATATGTAAATTATAGTGCTTTAGCAAATATACTGTTGAAGTTTAAGAATTAGGTCATTTAATTTTAATGATTTTTAAAAATTTATCTTAATGCTTGAAGGCTGCAGAAGAATACTTAGCAAGTAAGGTTAATAATAATGATGCAAAAGTATTGCACCACCATAATAATTCTTTGTCCCACCATTACTGTGATTTTTCTTCTGCTACAATGAATGATTGGAATATTATTAACATTGCAGGAATGTGTGGAAGTGATCTTGCTGTGTAGGAATCCTGTATTGAGTCAGCAGTAGAATAATATCCCTGTGTAGGGATCCTGTATTGAATTAAGAGCAGAGTGATATTGTTGTGTAAGGATTCTGTATTGAGTCAACAGCAGAGTGAACTTGTTGTATAGGGATCATTTATAAAGTCAACAGCAGAGTAATCTTGTTGTGTAAATATCTTGTATTGAGTCAGCAGCAGAATTATCTTCCTGTGTAGAGATCCTGTATTGAGTCAACAGCAGAGTGAACTTGTTGCATAAGGATCCTTTATAAAGTCAATAGCAGAGTGACTTTGTTGTTTAGGGATCCTGTATTGAGTCATCAACAGGCCACAACAAAATTTAACTGAAGCATCATGCCTAACACAAATATTTATCATTTTATTGCTAAGTTTGTAAAACTAGTTCTATAGCTGATCCTACATGTAATGGAAGACTTTATACGACAATGAATAATTAATCTTTTGTACATGGTGGCTAGCCATTTCTTAGCAAGCCCAACAAGGTCATCTTGCCAAATTGCACTAGTAGCATGAATATGTCAGCAAAGTGCTTTTAAGTATTGTTTTTAGTATTTTGTTTATTATACAACTTTTCATAAAAACATTTGCTACATGGTAAATCAGGTTTTTCAAATCTGAATGAATGTTTTTAGTGGCCTCCAGATTTACAAATAAAATAAAATAACTTTTTTTGTTCAAGAATTTAACTATTTAGACTGAAAAACATTTCTCCCTCATAGAATTGTAACATATACATCTTTGACCACATCAGCACAGTAACTGTGGATGATTGTATCAACTGTAATATTTTCGTGGGTCCTTCAAGAGGAAGGTAAGTGAAGCTAGAAATAAGAAAATAATTCTGGCAAAGTACTATGAATATTGGTTATTCTCTCTGTCTCTTTATATTGGCTGGGCATGTCATAGAGGTTAGTGTGCCTGGACTGTGAATCCAAAAATTCATGGTTTGATTCCTTTTTGATTCAAAAACACATGATCAGCACTGTAGGGCCATGATTGCACTGCAAGAGCAATGGTCAAATACCACTTTTCAGTTAGACAAGAGTAACTCAAGAATTGCTGAATAAAGTGCTTTTCATATCAGTGTGTATTATATACGTTGTAAATAAACTTTAGATCATATACATAGTATTGGAGTTTATTCAAAGTTATTCTATAAAAATTATGTTTAGACTTTCCAATGAACACAAGAATACAAATCACTAAAGATCACTTCTTCAAAAACTGATTAATGAAATGAAACTTATGTACTAAACAAGCAGTTACAGAATTTCAGAAATACACTGTGTATACCTTGATACACAAATCAAAGTTTTGCTCAACTTGTATATGAAGAAATGAAGAATGCTTGTGGATTTTTAAGAGATCTCAAAGAAAAGAAACAAAATAATAATTTAAATGTAAAACTTACTTTGCATTTCCTGTTTTATTTAAAATATTTTTACTATTAGTTGCTTAATGAATTAATATGTACCTTTTTTTTAGTTTATGAATTTTCTAGCACTATTTGGTAACCATTAAGTTGTTGTAGATTTCTGGATGTGTTCATTGAATTGAGGCTTTGTTCAGATAGATTTAAATTTGGACTTTTTGCTTATGGCCTATCTTATTACTAAAGCTATTGTACAACATTATTCAGTTGATAAATTTTGATACAGTTTAACCCTTTCACAGTGAGAGCCCTTAAAACACTTTTCTACACAAGTCACTGTGTTACGTTCAAAATTTAATTAAACACCGTTACTATAAGTGTATGTGAATGAAAGTAATATTATATGTTATGATTCAAAATTTTAAGTTATCAAAGTTTTAAGTCCTTTATTTCAAAATAAACCTTTAAAAACTAAAAACTGTTTTGATATTGGCATGCTGTTGTTGTCATGGGTTATATCTCACTGAATGTAGTATTGTTGGCTGCTTGATCAACTATAGCACTTACAGATGTTTCTTACCTAAATATGTTATAGTTGGAGATACAGTTTAAATTTTATTTAGGTCCTACTATTATATTTTAGTTAATTGTGTATTAGTTATGTTTTAAAATGCATAATTAAAAGGCTTAAACATTTTTTAATATACCTCATACTTTGTGTCCATTCTCAAGGCTTACAATATTACGTGCTGAATGAAGTTTTGCCAAAGGGTTGTGCATGTCCCCCATAGAAACTGTAACATTCCTCGAAGGGCACCGTTGACTTATGTCAAGATGAATAATAAGTGGTAAAAGACAAGAAAAGAAAATTAAACATTAAAGATTAACTATGTGAAAAGACCTGAAATTACAAATTTAACAAAAGGAAAATCTTTAAAGATATTCTAAAAAAATTAAAATGATGTATATTTTTGTCTCTTTCCTAGTTTTAATTATTTCATTGTATTGTACATTGATGATAATAGCTAGAGTTCGTGATATGGTAGAGAAAATGAAAAATAAAGTATAAACATTTACCTTAAAAAACTTTATGTCCTTCTAGGAGGTTCTAGAGATTATGTAAATGAAATATGGAAACTACAAGATGAAGAAAAGTATTTTTATATTTAAAATGAAAATCACTTGCACTCAATTTGTTAATAGCTTGAGTTAAAGTATCTACAATAGAAAAATAACATTTTTAGTAAAAACACTTAATTATAATAATGTCACTTGATCTTTAACAAAATCTTACCAGTTTTTGACAGGATACATTAAGAAATCTCAGTTACAACATGTATTGTTGTATCAGTGGATTTCATGAATCAATTTCCACAAATTGCACGAATTTGCTGCAAAAGGGTTAACAGAATTATTAAAAGAATATTGCTAAGATTTTCTGTATAAAAATGGTGTCTTAGTTTTTCATAACTTTGTAATATTTGATTATTTTTAATTTGATAATTTATTCTGCAGCTACTATCTGTATAATTGTCCTGACACTAGTTTTCACAGTTAACTATTGAAAGAGTTTAACTTTTTTCTGGGTTCAAGTTCTGACTCATTTTGACATTTATGTATTGTAGTTAAATCTTTTGTCCTTTTCTTACTTGGAACTAGGATTTTTTGTAAAATCAATGACTGGATTTTGTAAAAAGTGCACTTCTGTCAAGCAACTAGTCGAGAGGTACATAGATATTTACTTCATCGCATATCTCTTCCTTCATTTTTCATCTTTGATCACTTGAGCTTAACTTTGTTCATCAGTTTCTCCAACTCATCTGTAAATGTAAATTCAAAATATTTATGCAGTTTTAGAAAGAAGGAATTACCTTTTATTTTAATCCTTTGAGAAGGTTATGCATTATTATTTTGAGAAAATCTATGTTTGATAATACCAGAACTTGTATTTACATAAAAAGATGGAAAGCTTGTAGCTTTAATTTTAATAAGAATTGTAAAGTTGTAATTTTCTGTCGACATAATTATTATCTCCGGCCAAAGGCAGAAGTATTGTTTTTACTCCTCTCTGTGTATGTATGTGCAATATAACTCATAGTTTTCACTTGATTTTAATCAGATTTGATACAAAAGTTAAGTTTACTGGAGAAACAGTTGATTAACATTTGGTCAATAATCAAGGCATGGCCAGGTGGTTAGGGCGCTCGACTTGCAATCTGCGGGTTGTGGGTTTGAATCCCTGTCACACCAAACATGCTCACACTTTCAGCCATGGGGGTGTTATAAAGTGACGGTCAATCCCACTATTTGTTGGTAAAAGAGTAGCCCAAGAGTTGGCGGTGGGTGGTGATGACTAGCTGCCTTCCCTTTAGTCTTACACTGCTAAATTAGGGACAGCTAGTGCAGATAGCCCTCGTGTAGCTTTGTGCAAAATTAAAAAAACAAACAATAGTCAAGGTCCATTGAAAATCCTCCACTTTCTTTATAATTGTAGCAAATTTGGATTTTGGAAAAAAGGTAAAAAACTCAAGAACATATTGAGATAAAAAGGTCTTAGCATGCTGATCTAAATTTCTGAGGATTAGGAATTGTTTGGTGTATACTTTAGATTGGGTATTTGGAGTGCCGTTCTAGATTTTATTTTAATCACCATCATAGTATTTAGAGCTGGGTGATAAACTTGATTAATCGATATAATGTATTATCTGTGAGCATGAATTACATCAAGTTGTGTCACAAAGAATAATCAACTAACCAAAATTAGTGTTTCCGATTGTTACTGTTTTCAATTATTCCAACTGTCCAAGTAATCGAAATGTTGCCATTATTACTTTTGATTAATTAAAGGTTGTTCATCTTACTTGACCACCAGGGGTTTTCCTTTGCCCATCTAAGCATTGGTCTGGTTTTTTCTTGCTTGCTTCTGTCTTTTATACCCTACTCAATTGGCCTTGGCAATACTTTTCTCATGATACTTTCCACCTATGCCAATGCACCTCTGTCTTGGTACTGTATATAAGCACCTCATTCAGATAATTTTATCACTTGTTCTTGACAAAGTGTCACAAACGCGTTTCCCAGAATTAGGATCGTTCGGAGATACTTTGAATGTTATTGTGTTATCTAGTTGATTTTCTTAATAATAATAATAAATATAAAATAATATATTGTATGAATTTCCGGATTATTATTTCCGGCATGGAAGCAAATTGGGTCTCTCCTATTCCACCCCTGATATCTGGGAATGTGGGCATCACTCAAATCTCTTGTGCCTTTGGGATGAGAACACAAACAATCCTTTTATTGGTCATTATGTGACCAAGGATCATAAACATCAATTTACTGGTTTCTCCAGTTTCATAATTAGGGATCATTCTTTGATCTCAAGGGGTAGTTAAGTCGGGACACTACAACAACATGGGTTCCTCTACTGCCACCTCGTCCAGAGTTCCATCTCTTCATGAATGCCTTGCTTCAGGGATGGGGTACATATACCAACAGTCAGGAATTCCAGGGTCTATGCATGGACAAAGAAGATTCCCTACACAATGCTTTACTCCTTCTTGTTCTTCAACAGGCAATGCCTCATGGTCTGGACATATTAAGGGGTAAATTGTCAGGCTTCACTGCCAATTCCTTGGTGGTGTCTTGTTGTTCTCATCGAAGAGGTACGTGGTCTAGGTCTCCTTAATTTTGAGTTTTGGACCTTCTTTCTCAGTACCAGTCCTATCTTATCACCCTTCTAACTTGCCATGTTCCACGGGTGATGCCTGTGGTAGCAGGTCAATTGTCTCAATCCAAACAGATTTTCCCAACAGAATAGATGTTGCATTGCAAGGCTTTGTTGTATTGGCTCTCCTTTTGCAACTCCAATTGGTGGGTTGGCCTCTCATTGGATCTCCCAACTACTGGCAATTTGGTCTCCTGTATCTCATCTTTGGGATTTAGCAATAGATGCTTTTCATCTGGACAGGATGGGATTACCACTCTAAACTTTCGTTTCACTTCATATGTTACCCAGGGTATGAAATATGATTTGTTCCAACCCATTGTCAGATCCTGTTGATAGCATCAGATTGGCTGCTACACCCGGGTTTCTGCTTCTGCCATCCCTTCCCATGTGTCCAACTCCACTTCTTTTTTGGCTCTCTCTGTGGAGGCAGCCATAATCTGATATGGTACACCCGGCTATCCAGAAACTCAAGCTTCTGACATATAGGTTACGCTATCTTTCACACAACATTGGGGTATAATTTCTAAGGTTACCATGTATCTGTCTCAGTTTTTCCTTAGTATGAAAGGCACATTTGTCAATGATAATAACATGCATATCGACAATGGTGTATTGAGAAGAGGTTGAAGCCTTTTCAACTATAACTCATTTTTTGACCTGTCTCTTTGGCAAGGATTTTTGCATTTTCTACAATTGCCTTGTTTAAGGCAGCCTTATGAACTACTGTTCAATCATCAGAACTACATATTTTTTGAATCCCCAATAATCTCCAGATTCTTCCAGTTGCTCTGGGTACTTGGTCCGAAATGACCATTCTAGTTACCTGCCAGGTATGTTAAGGTTCTTTCTCAACACCTGTTTGTGACCTGACTCTTATATACCATGTATTCCCTTTACCTGCAGGTTTATTTTTTGTGGCTGCTGACCTACGGACATCACCGGTCGGAGTGATTTGTGCTGTTTGTCCACAGACTACTTTCTCATTCTCTCTACATCCTCAGACCAGTTCTTCTTACCAAACACACTGTGAGGTGGGAAAAGGGTTCAATCCTTTTTCTGATTCATCTGATCACTATTTCTCTCTTCTATGTCTACTCAGATTTTGAACTTGGTCATGTTCAGTGAGGGCCTTGAAGATTTTGTTGCCTGCATTAATATTTTCAGAGATACTAAACAATGGTTTTTATTCTGGGCTCTCTTTGAAGGTGAGGAATCTAATCAGATTTGTCACTTTTCTTTGTCCTTAGTGGCCTTGTCAAGTTGCCAGCTAGAGGTGGACTGGTATGTAGACCTCCCCCAATACCTTTATCTCACATTATTTGCATGATCTAGCAGTCTCTTTATCTGAGGGTTTTCCCTACCCCCTGTAGCTATTTTAACCATTTCTGCTAGATTATCCAGAAGAGTGAGTATTTTCATTTTTAACATTCTGGATTCCCGTCTCTTACCTTGTTTTCACAGGATCTCACTCTGTGGCGAGTGTTGCCCAGACAGGTGTACTTTTATGAAATCAATACTGCACTAGCAACTACTAATTCAATATACTCTATACAGGTTGCAACAGGCTCTGTAGAAATGAGGTGTTCCATAAGACCACCTAGGAGCTCACCATGTGATATTACTGTTCTATGATGGACTGCCACTCATGAAATAGTATGAGTAAAGCATAAGGGGATCCTGCCTATCCCTGCCAACCTTTCTATTGAATTAATTGAGGTCAGTTTACTTTTAAACATTTAGGGAACTTGACTCACCTATTGCACTGTTTCCAGAGCACTGTACCTCAGGACTCCCCAATGTGCATTACATCCCAGATTCTAATGGTGGAGCTAAATATAAAAATGAAAGTCAATGGTAACCCATCTTGAGACATTTTGCTTGGCTTATGTTACTAAAATGTATTGCTGTATATTTCTGTCATTTGGTTTACACAGAAGGAATCTGTTATCTGTGAAGTGACATAGTCTTATTTTGATTAAATAGAGAAATGCATACATCAGAGATAACTGTTGTATTTGGATTTGTTGTAATAAGTATCAAAATACAAACAAAGATATCACAAAGGATTTTATAGGTTGTAATAGTCATAGAATTTATAAGTGATTGTGAAAAATAATCACTATGTTTGAATTAGTATAAAGGCATAAATAGGATCAAAGTTTTTTGTTTTATTGGGTAATTTTGATGATTTAATGGAGGGTTGTCATTGGTATCCCTTTTTTATTCCACAGTGGAAATACTTAACAAAATCAAGGGAAACATAGAACAAACTTGCTAAGTAGCATCTAGTATGGGGTTAAAAAAAATTGTATAATTTGATTTAGTTTTTTTTTTATTTTTGAGGTCATGAAATTTCCTAAATTTTATGAGAAACATTTGAAAAAAAAAATTAAAATACTTCCTTTTATCTTAGAATGTTGTTTATTTTATTGTTGATCAGAGAGTTTCATTACGTATTTATTTCTTTATCTTTAAGTATGTTTGAACATTTATAGCGTTTCATATTTGCAATATTTGGCTACTTCATTATCTAGCTCTTCTGTGTTTGAATGTGAGTTGACAGATTAACAGATTAAAATGAGATCAATATGGTTGAATAAGTGAAATATAATTGTACTATAATTTGTGTATTATGCTACTTGAACAGGTAACAAACACATATGAATACACAGCGTGGTCACAAGTAAATAGATGCCACTTTTTCAGAAAAAATGAAATTTTTCAGTCATATTCACATGAATTGATATATTTATAATTTAATTAATATTTAGTAGATCTTCCTTTCACTTCACGGAGTTCGTTGATCCTTTGGGGCATCATGAGAATCATCTCGTCAATTTTAGATTGTGGGATTTTCGCCCACTCTTGCTTCAAAACTTGGAGTAGATCGCTCTTCGAAGTTGGTTTTTTTGTTGTTTCTTGACTTGCTGGTCGAGTATGGCCAAGAGGTTTTCGATGGGGTTCATGTCAGGAGATTGGCTCGGCCAGGGCAACTTCTGGATACTATTTTCTTCCTGCCACTTTTGGGTGTTTCTATCAGTGTGACACGGTGCTCCATCTTCCTGGAACAACGTTGTGTTCTTGTCCACGACACACCCGAGGAATAAAGTGGCAAGAGTCCTTCCTCCAATATTTCGACATATTTTGCAAAATTTATGTTGCCAACGCATTCCACTAAGCTCAATCTCCCACCAACCCAAACAGCTCCCCAAATCATCACGCTGAAACCACCATGCTTCACAGTTGGCTGTGGAGAATCCGTTGAACAGATTTCAGGCTCATCCCACCAACTTTGACCACTTCTGCAGTCGTTAATCTGGGATCCATTTTGATGCTCCTCTTGACAGCCCTTTTTGTCCTCTCCAATGGACCAGGATGACCCGGACGCTGCTCAGTTGTTTCCTGAACTGCACAATGATTCTGTTGACTGTCGAAAGCGGGATTCCCAAATTCTGGGAAATTTGCCGCTGACTTATTCCACCATCTGCTTGACCAACTATCCTTCCTCTAACAAAATCTGACAATTCGAGAGAACCTTGAGTTCTAGGCATGTTGTAGCACAAGATAATTACTGTGCGGACCATTTTCATTTATATAGTGCTCTGTGAACACAAACTAGTTAGCATAAATCAGTTAAATGACGAAAAATTAGGTGTCTATTTACTTGTGACCACTCAGTGTATGTTCAAGAGTGCAACAGTGTTTTTGTTTAAAAAAATTGATAATAACCTAGTGAGTGACTTGTCTCTCTTTTAATGCATGTATCATACAATAAGAATGTGACATAAGGATGTTTATCTTACCTTTCAGTGTATTTTTACGAGGCTGTGAAGGAAGCAAGTTTATGATTGCATGTCAGCAATTTCGTGCCAGGGATTGTAAGAAACTTAACCTGTTTTTGTGTTGCTCTACTCAACCATCAATAGAATCATGTACTGGAATGAAGTTTGGCTGCTTTTCTTATTTTTATGAAGAACTAGAAGGTAAGAAATATACACATTTTTATTTCCTTCTACTGTAATATTGATTAGCATAATTTCAAAATTAATTCTTAGGGATAGTGAAAGAAAACACTTTTTTGGGGTGATCCCATATTATGTCTATATTAGGCTAAAGAAGCTTACACACTCCAATTGTATTTCAGCAGACCTAGTATGGAAAACATCTAATTAGAATTATTCTCGACTCATTATTCTCAAGGTAACTCAGAAGTTCAATTCTATGAAGAAATGTTACTAACATTTGTTTGGGTACCCAATGTATAATAGACCAGCATCGAAAGACATTTTGTCACATGAAGAAAAAATTAGTTTCATGTTAGAGGAATTAACATCTCATTAAATTCTTAAGTATTTTATGTCACGTAATAATAGATCACCTTCTGTTATTCAAGTATGTTCTGTAATTCTATCTGGAATGTATCGCAGGTGTTTAGTTCAGGTGAAAAATAGTCTAGTACATGTTATCTATAAATAAGTAATTCAAGTTTTCTCAGCATTTTTACCTGAGAGGTTTTTCAAGAACCTAGTGTTGTCTATAGGGAATACTTCCTAATTTATTGTGTTAGATACATATAAGCCATATAACTAACTACACCGGCACAACAATGTTAAGTTAAAATATATGTAAACAGTGAGTTGGTGAATTTTAGTGTTGTAAGCTTATATTGACAATTAAGATTATAGAACTGATGAGATGTGTTACAAAAAAAAAATAACTTTGCACACCAAAAAATTTATTTACCATAATGTGTTCTTAATCTGTCCAGAACCTTTAATTTTATTTAACAATCACTAGATTGGGTTCAAGGGAAGAGTTCTTTTATTAGTCGACTTTATACATGTTAATTGTGGTCCCTTATTTAGTTATAATGGGTACTTTATGTTTTAATTATAAATTTCTCTTCAGGCTCAAAATTTCTTTATTTTGAATAAATTCATTGTTTTCTCAGTCGCTATTGGTAAAATTTATTTGTGAAATGTTCCACAAGAGTACCCTTTCTGGAGTAGTTTCTTTTTGCCTTTCAAAATCGTGTTATGTGCAATATTATCTAATTATCACAACTGTGATGACATTGGAGAAGTTATGGCTACTAGTGAAAGGTTTTCATGTGTTGGTCTTGGTGAGCAAAATTTATGTGCACAAATCTGAGAGACATAATTTTTCCTTTGCTGAAAACTTTCAGAGATGTTTGTTATACTTCACAGGCCATGGTTATGTTGACTTAGAGAATGTTGTGGATACTGCATTAAATTAATGTATTTCCAGTGATGGCATGCATAAGTGGTCAGTATCTAGTATTTTTCAAGGAAATTTCACATACCAAGCTACTCTACTGAAAACTACCAAATAGGAAGCTGGTTCTGCATAAATAAATATACACACACACACACACACACACACACACATAGACAGCGTGGTCACAAGCAAATAGACACCACTTTTTCAGAAAAAATTAAATTTTTCAGTCATATTCACATGAATTGACATATTTATAATTTAATTAATATCTAGTAGATCTTCCTTTTGCTTCGTGGAGTTCGTTGATCCTTTGTGGCATCGTGAGAATCATTTTGTCAATTTTAGATTGTGGGATATTCGTCCACTCTTGCTTCAAAACTTGGAGTAGATCACTCTTCGAAGTTGTTTTCTTTTGTTGTTTCTTGACTTGCCGGTCGAGTATGGGCAAGAGGTTTTCGATGGGGTTCATGTCAGGAGATTGGCTCGGCCAGGACAACTTCTGGATACTATTTTCTTCCTGCCACTTTGGGTGTTTCTAGCAGTGTGACACGGTGCTCCATCTTCCTGAAACAATGTTGTCTTGTTGTCCACGAAACCCGAGGAATAAAGTGGCAAGAGTCTTTCCTCCAATATTTCGCAAAATTTATGTTGCCAACGCACTCCACTAAGCTCGACCTCCCACCAACCCAAACAGCTCCCCAAACCATCACGCTGAAACCACCATGCTTCACAGTTGGCTGCAATCTGTCGAGCCAAAACTCTTGGCGAGGCATTCTCCAGACCCATATCCTTCCACTGTCCGAAAATTGAGGGAATCTTGATTCATCTGAGAACAACACAGTCTTCCAAAAGTCCAGAGGCTTGGCTATCATATCACTTGCCTACTTCTTTCGTCTGACAATGTTGGCAGGTCTTAATAAGGGCTTCCGTCTAGCTGCTCTGCAACGATAACCCAATCTGTGGAGAATCCGTTGAACAGATTTCGGGCTCATCCCACCAACTTTGGCCACTTCTGCAGTCGTTCATCTGGGATCCATTTTGATGCTTCTCTTGACAGTCCTTTTTGTCCTCTCCGATGGACCAGGACGACCCGGACGCTGCTCAGTTGTTTCCTTGCCGCGTTTCCTGAACTGCACGATGATTCTGTTGACTGTCGAAAGCGGGATTCCAAATTCTGCGAAATATGCCGCTGACTTATTCCACCATCTGCTTGACCAACTATCCTTCCTCTAACAAAATCTGACAATTCGAGAGAACCTTGAGTTCTAGGCATGTTGTAGCACAAGATAATTAGTGTGTGGACCATTTTCATTTATATAGTGCTTTGTGAACACAAATTAGTTAGCATAAATCAGTTAAGTGACGAAAAATTAGGTGTCTATTTACTTGTGACCACTCAGTGTATGTGTGTATGTAAACGCTAATGTAGCTTTGTATTGTTATGTAATATGAATTTTCGAGAAACGCCTATAAATAGAACCAACGCGACACGCTAAAAAAGAGTATCTATTATTGGGTTGCTGTAATTGTTGTGCTATAAACTTTGGAAGACATAAATATGGTTGTTATAATGCTTATCAATCGGGACACTTCAGATATTTGACCAGAAACATTTATAAATTACGAACATCACAAATCATTCAACCTCACCGGATTTACATCGGACATTACCTAACGTCATCGGTGGAAACTCGACCTGTAATCGGCGCGTGACTAGCGAGAACTATCGGGCTAGCTAGTTAGCTCCCTGATAAGTGAATTATACCTATGTCAACTTGTAATTAACTCGCTCATCGTCAACCCTCGATAAGATATTGAAGAAGTTCCAGACTAGAAAGAAGACTTTATATTGCTTGTAAGTTTATGAAACTTTTGTTTATAAATCATTGTATATAATAAGTCTTTGTAATAACTGTTATTGTAAATTGTATTATTGTTTGTATATTAAAAC
>NW_013667941.1:38087-65857 GCF_000517525.1 Limulus polyphemus
TTTACTTGTGACCACTCAGTGTACATGCACATGCGTGTGACACAAAGAAAGATGTAGAGCCCTTTTGTTTCATATATTTCAAATGTCTTTTATGATACTTCTTGCTTCTGTTATTATGTACCGAGTCCTTTGCTTTTCAGAACAGTTCAAGAAGGCAGGAATTAGCATTTTTAACAACAACTGGAACAATGTTCACGACTTCACTCCTGTAGCTGGAGAGCAGAACTGGACTCTCGTACCTCAGGTACACTTACTTGAAGTTATATAAACAATTAACCTTTTTTAATGTAAAATATCATGTCTGTGCGCACTACTCTCTTTTTATATATGTTTTGGAAGGGTTTTTCTCAATTCTTAATAAATAAATAAATATATATATATATAAAATGTATTTTAATTTTTAATTGCAAGAGTTGATCCGTATTCCTTTATTTTCCAATGCCGTTTAGTACAAGGGATATCACTGTCTTGGAAATTCTAAATCTTTGATCTACACACATTTTTATGATCTGAGAATAAGAATATTTTGTGTTAAACAATGCATTTTTAGCAGTACACACACTACTTTCAAAATGCCAGTGTCAAAATATTGTTCTGATACATGCTGTGAGTTTGTCATGTGGCTTGCTGATTTTCATTTATTCAAAATCATTTTAATATTATATACTCAATCCTCTGTAATAGCCTGCCCAATCAGTTTGTTTAAAAGTGTTATTATATAAGTTATTGTGACTTAACATTTTCTTATTTTTGAAGGTTAGATTAATAGTTGATTCCACAGTCATATATTTTTTGAAGAACACAAGAAACCTTGTTTGTTTTATATATATATAGTTAAAACATAGATAATGTGTTAAAACATATTGAATTTTTCTTTAGGATTTGTTTGGTTAAAATTAGATTGATTTTTTGTGTAGTTTTTATTAGGTTTTCAATTTTGATAAGCTAATAACTGTTTTAAAACTTGCAAAAACAGTATGATACACTATCAATTGTACATAATAGAACAAGTAGGTTCTAATATTTAAAAAATAAGATAAAGCTTTCCACAAAAAGTCAATGGATTTCACCTTTTTTTCACAATTAACAAGTTTTTATTCTTGTTTTTCAGGATGTAAGAGTTTCAGTTATTCCCCACAATACACAAATCAACTAGTTTTCTTCTTTTTTTTTCACTTTGTTAAAGTTGAAAAGTTCCTGCCATTGCCTACAGAGAAATAACAAATTTTTTGTTTTTAGAACATTAAAGTTGAAGAGTTTCTGCCATTACCAACAACAAATGAATTCTCTCATATGAAAATTTCTATGGAACCGTCCAGTAGTGTTGTTCCTACAACTTTGGGCATCAGAAGCAAGATGTCAAAACAGGTGAACATCTCTTGAAGACTATATACCATAATAATGTTTTTCATTATTAAAGGAATTTTATAGAAATTAATCAATATCTATGTTCAAGAAATAATGAAAATTTCCTCAAGAGGGTTTGAGAAGGTATTCAACATCATTATAATGTCAGACTCTTATTCCTTGTTCTTTAATGACTACAGTTGAAAAGATCAGCAAGATTGTCTTTCCCTGTCTTGTGTTTAGTCTTCATATGTGACTTTTATGGTGGACTATATAGACAACAGTTTCCAATAAAAGATAGTCTTAAAGAAGTTGTAATCAGTTACGTTCATGCAACCACACTTGAATTTTACTTATACGTGGTATAAAGAAGTTCTCAGAATGTTGGAACAAATGCATCATTCATCATTTTTACTGTGTTGATAAGTGATGTTTGGTTGGAGTGTGATATTGTTAGCCTACAGAAATGACATCTTTTACAGATAGTCAATAGTTATTAGTGGTGTTCTGTATGATATTAAACCTTGAATTTTGTGTGTGTGTGTGTGTGTATATATATATATATATGATTCCAACATAGATCTGTAGTTCTAGATACACAGTAGGCTATTCTGTTGTTGAACCAGGATCATACTTTCTGTTTATTACTTCTCGTTTTGCCCCCAATGGCTCAGTTGTGAGTCTTCTGGTGTGTAATGCTTAAATTCAGGTTTCGATACCCGTGGTGGACACGGCACAGATAGCCCATTGTGTAGCTTTGTGCTCAACAAACAAACAAACAACACTTCCCGTGTTTCAAGCATTATATCCACTGATCATATGTTGGTGATCAAAGCTCCTCTACAGTTAGACTGAGTATCATTTTTGAGATCACTTTCTTTCAGATTTTTTTTTTTAGCCTGGCTTCACTCAAAAGCTACTTGCATGCACACTTAGGACCGCACTTAATATGCAGTAGTTGTCATGGTCATTATATTCCTAATCTCTCATTTTTTGAAAGCTATATGAGTTATAAATCACTCTTTTGGAAGTAGATATTTTAGATGTGGCAGTTTCCTTTTCTAGAGATGGCACCATTTTTTACCTACATCCTAAACCCCAAAATTTATGTCATTTGGATGTTCTTTTTCTGTCTGCTGCCCCCTTCCCTAGAGGTTTCTTTCTAGACTTAAGTGTTTAAAACTTAATTCTGAATGCCCCCACTCCCATCTTGCATCAACTTTTTACTTTGCTTACATCGATCTTTTCAATTTTCATCTATTCCATACCCTTTCCTTGTATGTGTGAAATTGTTTTTCACTATTTGCTTTTTCATACTAGAGCAAAGCTTTCTAAACAGTTACTCCTAAATGTTAATTACCAACAGTCATCAATGAATGTAAGGTGTAAAAATAAGCAACATGTAGGTTCTCTACATTTAATAGGATTTACAACACACCCATTTTTCATGTGGTAGGAACTCTTTCTTATTTCCAGTCAGTGTTTTTGTATTATTTATACTAGTCAGCACTGAATAGGGCTGTTTACAGTACAGTAATGTAACGTATTAACATTAAATGTCTATAAAGAATCCTTAAGTATTTGGTTGGTAATTCCAAGTAATTAAGTGTGTTATGCCACAGGCATATTGCTTAAATAAATGTAACGTTACAGTTAGTTAACTCTTCTGATTCTGTTCACTGCCATCAGAAAAAAAGAAACTAAAAAACTGTTGTTTATTCTTTCAAACACATACATAAGCTCTTAATATTAGATCTCATGATTAAGTTTTTAGGTGCCATATTATAACATCTTACATCTAATAAATGTGTGTCCTTAATGAACAAATAGGTTAATATGCTTCAATGGTAAAAAAGAAGGAACATTGTTTGAGTTATCTGTTATCTGTATGTTAGATATATGATATAATTCCCTTAGACTTTAAAACACTGAATCCTTAAATTTCAGCTGTGTTATAGGTATCAGTTTTAAATACACAAGTTCCTTTATGTTGCATAATATCATGACATTTGATTTCAGAGCTGCCTAGTGGTGTTCTTCTCAGATGGCCAAGCTCAGCAAAGGGCCTTATCATTCATAAAAAAACTTGAGCTAACTAATGTAAGTATTAGTACTAGTATCTTTTAACTTACTTCACTCACCTGATCAGTCTTTTTTTTTTTTTTCAGTTAGCTTATTTGTCTTCTAGAGCAGTGATTCTCAAATCTTTTTGTTTTCAAACCACCTGAATTGTTTTTTTTTATCCCAACAAACCTCAGTAGGATCTATACACTATTCTGTTACATCTTTTCCATGATTATGTAACTTTCCTGAAGGGAACCCATGGACTACAGATTGTTAACTACTGTTTTAAAGCATCTTAAATCATGGCAAAAAAAATTTTGAAGTTTATATTTCTTGGCATCATTTAAAAAATTTTGTTTAGTTATTAGTGCACTATTCTTCTTAAGGTAGAATTTAACAAAAACAAGTAAGGTACTTGTTTCAGTTTGCTTTGTGGAGTTGTAACTTTTAAAGTTTTTTTTATTTTATTTTTTCTCACAATTACTTAATGTTATCCAAAATCTGCTTGCTTGACATTTTTGGTTTAGTAAATTAATTACAGATTGGAATTGTTGTGATACATGAAAATGAACAAGTAAGAGCTATAATTCACATTACTCTGTTTTTATGAACGTTGTGTTACATTGCACCAGACGTTTTTTAGCTCTTCTGACTTTTGAGGGTTATATAATAGAAACAAGCTAAGCTAAAGAAGTTTTTTGTTTGAATGTGACGATTCATATTTATTTTGGTAACACAGTTTAACAAGTTTAAAAAAACGGGACTAGAATTTGAAAAAGAGAAAGTGAATTTTAAAAAATCATGTTAACATGTATATCATGAACCACGATAGTGGTTCATAATAGGGATTGCAAGGAAGTGCACAAAACCCTGAAAGAACATTTGAGCAAAAAGCATCTTAAACAGTAAAGTTCTGATATCATATCTTACCTCTGCTTACAAATAGCTTTTCTCAACTTCTACTGCCCTCTAAATGCACAAATATTTTCTCACCACTAGCCTTGATACTCCCACCTACCCTCACATGTATTCAAATGAAACATCTACATCCTATCATGTAAATGATCATGCAGCAACCCTCTGCCAATAGGAGTGCAACACAACTCCTATCATCTCTAATGTCCTCTCTTCCATGCAGCCCGAAATAATTTCTTGATTTGCGTTCTAAGTGTTAAGATGTGTTTTCACTCATGTCTTCTGTCCTTTTGCCTTGGGTTGGTTTGCTTCCCTCCTCTTTGTGTGATTTGCACATGGCAGCTTTTCTACACCAGGAGGTTTTTTGGGACTTTCCTGACTCTTTTGAGTCCATTGTTGAGTTAGCCCAATTGCATATCTCCCTTTCCTCTTTGGCATCCAATTTATCCCAAACCTCTCCTGTACCTGTTTCTGTGTCTTGATTTCCTCCTTCCTCTCCCTTGCTGATTCTGGCCTCTCGTATTCCCAAGGTTTGCTGTCAGTCCTAGGGGTGACATCTTTGGGTATACTGTGGTCTTACTGACTACAATGTGGGTTCAGGACCTATGGGAGCCAGGATCTTCAGCTTTGCCCATATTTGGAAGGACTTTGCCATGGACCCTTGGGTTCTGAAGGTTGTTTCCGAGGGTGTGGTCGTCCTTGCTTTTGTATCTCCTCCTCCTTTGTCTCTGCATCCTGTTTTCTTCCCTCCTCCTTGGGATCCATTGTAAACCAGCGTCTTTCAGAGGCAGTTTAGGACTTTCTTTTCAAAGGTGCCATTGAACAGGGAGATTCCTCTCATCCATGTTTTTATTCCAATCTGTTTATTGTCCCCAGAAAGAGAGGAGACTGGCACCCTATTAATGATTTGTCAGCTCTAAACTGCTTCTAGATCCTTACACATTTTACAATTGAGTCCTACTTCACCCTTTATTGGGTTTGTGCTCCTGGTCTGTGAATGAAGAAGGTTGATGTGTCAGATGTGTACCTACACATTCTCATCTCCCCTGCATCCCAATATTATCTTTGATTTGTCCATCGGGGTGTGTGTGTTTCAGTTTTTGAATCTTCTGTTCGGACTCACCTTGGCTCCCTATGTTTTTTGTCAGATGGTCTGTCGGTGCTTGCCTATCTTCTTCATTCCCAGGGCCATCGTTTCCACCATTATACGAAGGACTGGCTACTTTTAGCTTCCTCACAGGCTGTCTCTGCCATTCATACTCAGTTTCTTCACAGAAAAGTGGCTCAGGTTGGTTGGTAAAGGCGAAGTGTTCCTCACCCCTACACAATACCTTGTTCATCTTGGAGTTGTTCAATTCCATACTCATTCAGCCCCAATCTTCACCCCTTCAGTTGAGGGCTGTGGAGCTTCAAGTTTGCAGGCTTTCCTCTTGTCCTTCTCCCACTGCATGAGAGATTTTCTCTCTTTTCAGGGTGAGGGCTTTCAGAGAAGCCCTCATCCCTCTTGGCCATGCTCCTATGCATTTCCTATAGTGGGTTTTGTTAGACCAGTGGAACATCGTTTGGGGTCACTTCCTTCCTCACAGACCAATTTTGCCTGGTGGTTGGATCAAGAAAATACCACTATTGTTGTTCCTCTTCCTCCTTGTCTGGAATGTCACCTTTTTATAGATGCTTCTTTTTTCAGTTGGAGTGCACATCTGAATACTCAGGAGATTTCAGGGGGTGGACTCTTTAAGAGTCCTCTCTTCATATCAAGCTCCTCATAGTTCATTGGGCTTTAATTCATTTCTTTCTGGGACTCCAGGTTGGTTGGTAATGGTGCATTCAGACAACTCGACGGTGGTTTTGTACATCATCAGACAAGGGGGGCTCTTGGTCAAGACACCTCTGTTTTCAGACATTGAATCTCTTGTATTGAGCCCACAGTCATCAAATTTGTTTCTTGGCCTGTCATGTTCCAGATGTCCTAATTCTTTTGTAGATAGTTCACTACGTCCTGACAGTGGATGCTTTCAGTCAGGATTGGCTTGGTGTGTACCTGTATGCCTACTTTTCCATTTGCCTGATTCCCCAGGTCCTTTCCATGAACTAGACCACTCTGTGTCAGGTTCTGTTAGTGGATCAATATTGGCTGTGATTTCCACTTATGCTACAACTACTGGTGTCACCTCCTCTTCTTCTCCCTATTTACCCCACCCTCCTTCATCAATCCCAATCCAGCATGCATCATCTGTCCATTTCAACCCTCAGACTTCATGGCTTTTGTCTGGTCCCTGGTCCAGAGGACTGGACTTTTGCAGCATGTGGCATTCTTGATTTCCCATTTTGTATGTCCTTCCTCCATGGCAGCGTACCAAAGAAAATGGTACATGTACCATCATTGGTCCATACATTGTGGTTATACTCCATCCCATCCTACCCTTCCCCATATCACTTCCTTTCTGATCTGGCTCTTTGACTCATGTGGTTTCCTCTGTTGTGGGCTATCATGTAGGTTTGTCAGCCACATTTCATTTACACATTATGTCTGTGTTTTCTATTCACCGGTCCTGTCCCTTTTGTTCCATTCTCTCTGCAACACCTGTCTCTTTCCGGGATTGGAATCTCAATGTTGGCCTTCATGCTTTTACTCTTCCTCCTTTTGAAACCTTTTTGATCTGTTCTGTATGTCACCTTTCCTTGAAGACCCTTTTCTCCCTACTGTTGGTGTGCAGACATAGTTGTTGAGATGTGTTCCTCTTGATGTCCATGCACCTTGTTTTACAGATCTTATGTGGTCCTTTTCCTCAATCATTCTTTTCTGTCTCAAATTTTGTCTGCTCAGGAGGGTAATTCTACCTTCACACCTATCTTCCTTCCTTCTATGATTGTTCCGATCCTGATCACCTTCGTTGTCTGCTCAGGGCTCTTAGCTGTTACATGGTGTGTGCCAATTTCTTCCATGGTTCTTGTTTCCTATTATTTATTCCTTCCCATAACTTTTTTCCCATTATCCTTATAGGTTGGATTTGCTAGGCTTATTTTTCCCTATCTCCTGATGATCGTCATCATTTCTGTGTATCTTCTTATCAAATTCATCACCTTACCATATTCATGGCTGCTCATTTCCATCATCTATTGGAGGACAACACTCCCCATACTTTTACTCATCATTATCTTCACCACCTAACCATTTCTTTGTCTACAAGGTTTTGTCTTCCTCCCATTGCAATTTTGCACTCCACAATGTCTCTTTCAGTGGGTAAATGCTCCCTTTTTCTTCATGTTATTTGCAGATGCCTTTGTTGCATACTTGGATCCTGCTTAATGGCAATTGTTGTCTGCCCAGTAAAACCTGTGTGTCATATGCACCCACTATTGAAATGGGGTGGTCTACAAGATCGCTTGTAGGCATGTTTTGCGGTATTTTTCTTTGTGAAGATGTTTAATCGAGACCATATACTCGTGGACTAAAATGATTAAAGCAGACAGGGCTTACTGCCTATCCCAGATGATCTGTGTATTATAGGTCACAGGATTGGCCTGCTTTTCAAAAAAAGGGTATCTTGGTCACTCATTGCACTGCCTCTGGTGCAGCATTCCTCAGGTCTCTTCAGTGTACTGCTTCCTCCCTTCTTCCAGTGGAGTATGAGAGTCCTTGCTACTTACCTGTTCTTAACCACTGCGTTGGTGGACCATGGAAGCTTCGTCCTGTGTGTGCTCAAACCCACTCAGTTCTGATTAAGGTGGTAGTGTTCTGCTGGTATAGATGGCATTTAAGCTCATTCTGCTGCAGACCTGGTGTACAATTCCATATGCTGTCAGGTGTTGAAAAATGCATTCTGTCAACATGCAGTTTGCCCCTCTGGCTAAGGCACCCTCCTTCCTACTATCCCCCTCCCTCTAGATGTTGCTGCAGATATGATGATGGTTAGAGCTGGACCAGCCATAGAAGTTCTTACTTGTGTGGCCATATACCCTTCTCCTATTGCAGACTAGACAATACTTTCCAAATACTGCCAGGTGATTGACTGGAGATGCACCCCCATTTTGCTGTTCACTTTTCTCCTGTCCCCCATATATCTGTTCCTAGTGGATATGGTGATGATTGTGTGATATGTGCACACATGTTTAAGCTGAGGAAGTCCGTCCATTGTTTCCACCCATATTGTCACAATTTCTCTTGAACAAAGAGTATACCTTGCTCAGAAGTGGTGCAGTCTCCCATGAGGGTATTGCCTTCCATCTGTTCACACTCCGCATGGTCTTCCTATGGCCACTTTCTAAAGAGGGATCATCTTCTCACTGGACCCTCTGCCAACTCAGTGTGGGATTCTAGCTATTTATGAGAGAGGTAAGGTATCATATTGGAAGTTAACATTTTCCTAAACTGAAAACATGTTTCCAATAGATATTTTCCTCTTCTTACATTTCCCACCTGGCCTCCCCAATTCTAGTGCCAGCTTTAGATGTACTGCCCAATCTTGAAGTGATTTTGAGCTGCACGGAAGAGAGGGCATAAGTGATGAGAGGAGTTGCATTGCACTCCTGTTAGTGGAGGGTTGCTGTATGATCATTTACATAATAGCATGCAGGTGTCTCATGTGAATACATGTTTGAGGGAAGGTGGAAGTATCAAGGCTAGTAGTGCATGAAAATTTCCACATATAGAGGACAGTATAAGTCAAGAAAACCTATTTGTAAATGGGGGTAAGTAACTATTGGAAGTACATTCTCAGTTTTGGAAATGTTAACATTCGGTTTAAATAACACTTTAAAACCTTTACTATTGACTGCTAAGACTGTATATATATATAAAAATGCACAAAAAGTATGCATGTTAGACTTACAAGGAAAAGAAAATCCACTCAAAACGGCCCGTTGGTAATTCTTCTTGTTATTATTAGTATTCTCTTGCCAGCCTACAACAAAAACGACTTGGTATAGTTTCCCAAAACCTTTTGTAGAAGACTAAATAAGGTACTGCAAAGGTTGTAGGGGTATTGAAAAGTTGATTTCTTTCTTCTCTATTTTACATAAGCTAAAAACCATCATAATTCTAGTGTAAACATTATCATTACCCATCGAAATTAGCTTTCTTACAGGTATCTGATGTTCCTTTAAAAATCTTAAATTCAGGTTGAAACTGGAATTACCAGCCTGTAATAGATGAACATTAGATTACTGTAACATGTTGATACTCAATGCTTTATACACTATACAATTAGTGTCTTTAGGGAGCCAACCCCTATATTATGTGTGAAGTGAAGAGTAAAAAAAAAAAATTCAATACACATAATCTTTATTTTTATCACACACATTCATAGAATACTTACTTTAAAAGACAAGAAGGTTTATTTAAAGTGACGTTTTAGATGTATATGCTTTATTTAAAAAGGCTGCTTTTCTACTGGTATAATTTTATATGCACGTAGTGGGGTTGTATCTTAGTGTAGGCATATATTTGTCCTTTGCTATACATTATATATATAGAAAACATAGTTACACATTTTACATCTCAAACTCATGTGATCAAATAGTCATTAGCTATAGTAAATCATTATGAACTGTATCAGCTAGCTACTAGCTATGTTTATTATCATTACATTGTATAAAGTTAGCTACCATATCAAGTAATCCTGTGCCCGCAGTTGAACATAAAAAAAAAGACAGAAAACAACATAAATAGAAAATAAGGAATTTAAAAACCAGCAAACAGGGAACTTAAAAAAAAGTAAGGAAACAGGGCTAGAGATACTGTAGACATTATTTACTCAGACTACAAATCCCTATTTTGACTCCACCAAATGTAATTCTAGGTAACAGCATAGAGCCACAATACGGGTTTGTAGTTTGAGTAAATAATATCGACAGTATCTCCAGCCTTGTTTCCATACTTCTTTTTACAATATTTATTTGTGGGTTTTTAAATTCCTATATTTTTTATTTATCTTGTATGTATGTAACCTTTTATTAAATACTTTCAAATTTACATTTACTTTGTGTAAATTTAATGCAATTTCATTTTTTTTGTGTTGTAAAATGTTTATGTAAATGTTCAAGGAAAGTATTCATTTACTGTTTTTAAACTCAATTCCATCTTGGTAATGTTTAGATATTTTAGCAATTTGAAGGCAATGAGAGATTAGTGACTTGTCAACACTAAGGGATCAGTTACTTATTGTAATCATATAGAAGTTAGTGGCATAGAATAGGAAGTGAGTCATGACAGTTATGAATGCTAAAGATCAAATAATTGTTGTAATCACACACAGTGATGTGTGTATAAGTTTTAAAGATTTGTTAACCTTCTATAAAACACTTGAGTTTATGGACTTAATGAAAATAATGTATTTCGTGACTTAATTTTACTTATCATATTTGTTTAAAGTCTGTATTTCTACGGACTTACAACGCTAGAATCTGGGTTTTGATACCCGTGGTGGGCGTAGCACAGATAGCCCATTGTGTAGCTTTGTGCTTAATTACAACAACCATTCTATTAAATTGAGCATACATTTGTAATTTGAATTATTTTTGATGTTATTCAATTAATTTGTATGTTATAACTAAAGTGTAATTTTATCAACTATGATTCAATACATTTCATATGATTGGTAGTCTGGATGTGTGTGTTTTTTACGTATCTTTTGTGGTGTTTATGAATTGGGAGATTTATATCACTGTAGAAAAATTTCTGAGATGAAACATAACAGTATTTACTCAATTTATCACTGTATAGAATGTTTTGATAAGAACTAAACAAGTCCAGCTTGAGAAAAATGATGCTGAGAGAGTGTTTGGTTCCAGTTCTTATAACAGCGTTATCTCCAGAGGTAAGAAAAGCTTTGGTAAAAAGTTTGCTTTGGTTATTTTTAGAAGCAGTAAAATATTAGTTTCTTTCTTCTTGACATAATCCATAAAATGTTGGTGCTTTATTGTCATCTGTATTTAGAACACAAAACTTAATAAAGTATTATATTATCTGGAAGCTTCAGCTAAATTTTGTTGTGTTTCTAATACTCTTCATTTTCCTGAAGATATGTTGGTAGTGTTCAAAAGGTTGCTTTAAAAAAAAGTAAAAGAGAGAGGGAGGGTCAGAAATGATTTTTATTTATGAAAATAAACTTCCTAACAAATATTATTATTATAAAAGCTGATAAGTGAAGAAAACTAAGACTGGTGCTTGAGCCCAGGACCTATGGTTGAGAGGGCCAGTACTCTATCAAACTTGTGTTGTCCCTATATCCCTTCACTTATAAGGCTTTTTAACCAAAAGTATGAAGTTTCATACTAATTTGTGTTGTTATGGTCAGGCAATAATGGAATGAATTTCTGTATTTCATTTAATATGGTCAAAATTTAGAATAGACTTTATTCTTTAACCCTTTTGCCACATACATCTTTTTCAGCATATGTCACAAGGTTTTAGTGAGTTACAATCAACATTTAATTAACCTACTTTTTTTCTTGGTGTATCAATAAATACAGCATAAAACTTAACTGATGATCCATATTTTAAAAGTATATAAATTTTAAGTTCTTCATTTTATAAGGCAATATAAAAAAAATCTAGAATTTCCCCTAGTGTAAGAATTGTGACATTTGTTTTCTAGGCATTCCCTCTTCTCTAATTTATTTACCACCCCTCCAAGAAGTATGAAATTTAATGTAAATTACTCATAATATTGTCATTGCTCAGGCAAAGCATAATTTTCATAGCCTTCAATCTTATTTGGTTATTACTTATAGAGCCATGAAATAGACAATAAGACTCCTCCTGCCATACATGTCGCAAGAGTTTCTTTCAGAAATTGCCAATAATTCTCTCTGAAGTTCAATACTATATTATTTAAAACCAATTGAAAGCCAAGATTTTCATCTGTCAAATGAGTATTATATTACGTTGTTTTCTGTAAAGAGAATTGTCAATTTCTATTTCAGTTGAAGCTTGACTGCCATAGGAAACACATCAATGAGCTTAGTTGAAGTTTTAATGGCTTTTGTTGCATAGTTAGAAAGCTAGAAAAAATTGTGATACTTATAGGACAATGTCTGCTTTTTGCACATTATGTTCTTTGGTGCATTATTTAATTAAATGAAAAATTATTTAATGCAGTACTGCTATTAGTATAACAGAGTAGGATTAAGTGTCATTGACAGTCAACAGCAAAAAAAAGAAAGACCTAGATAAGTACATTTTCTTGTTTTTCATGTGTTTTCTCTACTTATTATTATAAAAGTAACTAAAAGGTAAATATAGAAACTTTTTATGTTAGATTAGGTGGAATGAATAATAATAATAATATCATAAAAAATGTTCACGAGGTACACTCGCGAGTAGTTTGTGCATTATGTAATTTGATAGAGTAATCTAGACTGCACGTTTGCCAAGAGAGTTACAACTTATAATGTTACTCTCCACTTGGAGCACTGAGTAAGAGTATCTTCATGAAATTTTGCAGATTATCAGTAAACATTATAAGGCTTTCGTATGCAAAATATCAGATTTTTTTATTACATTTTAAGAGTTTTTAAGTAATGTTTTTCTCATTACTTTTTTTTTTAAATGTTGACTATCCAACATACAAAGTAATTTTGGCTTTAAGATTAAATTTCAAATTTTACCTGCAAAATCTTTATAACTTTCAGATAATTATCAAACGTTTATTCAAAAAAATTTTATATTTCATTTGTTATTTTCACTATTGTATTTCTGTATGGGTTTGGTCGATTTGACTCACCTCATAACCACCATAAAAATTAGGAAATAGATATAAATTTTACTTTTTTTGTTCTAGAATGACTACAAATTATAACATGAAAACACAAAGGTTTATTCTAAATAGCTTAAATCCCATAACATTATACATCTATATATATTTATTATTTTTATTTTATTGACCTTTCAGCTGTGCCTGACTAACATTACAGAAGTTACAATGATGCAGTGCACGTGCACTCATGTTACCATATCCAAGAACATAAAACTGGTGTTTCTTGGCTGTGTTCTAGTGGACCAGTATTTTGTAAAATACAATCACATTTCAGTTATAATACATTATATATGTATATACATTATTACTATTTACAAATAAGTTCTTAAATTTTAGTTCTTTTTCTAAAAACATAAAACAGTAAATAAATAAGTATAGAACACAAGTATCTCTTCTAGTTATGAACTTTGTACTCACTTGCTGCTTGCTGTAAGTTGCTAAGCCTTGTCAAATTTCACATGTGGAGGATGTAAAAGAAAATAATTTTTCTAGGTTTTATATATGCATTTTAAAATACCAAAAAATTATAAATTACTATATAAATACTGCAGAATTCCACTACAATTTATTAAGTTTAGTAATTAAGCTGTATTTGGGTCTAAAAAATATGATTTTTCGAGCTCATGTCTTACTTTACTGCTTGGAATCTAGCATGAAAAAAAAAGAGTTTCCCATGCAAGTACTTTGCAGAGGCTGAGAAAACCATTAGGGCGATATTCTGAGCTTTTGATTGGTTATACACACGTCATTGGGCAAAGTAGGTGTACGTAAGCAAGTGGAAGAAGTGGGCAGGGCCACCTTGGTTGATTCAATAAATGTATTAATATTTCAGAAAATAGAAAAAATAGGAGGTTCTTGTCTTATATTATAGTTTGTCAATATAGGTAATTTGAGTATATAATTCATAAGAAACTATAGACTTTGTATTTGGACATCACAAATATCTAATTTGAACCAGTGCTGCAGTCAGTATATCACATGACACACAAAAATCGATATTTAGGTGTTTTTTTTTTAATATCTACTTTTAAATTAAGAACTTAACTAATGTATAATACTAAAATTTGAATTATAATCTGCAATTTGATAACAAACATACTGACATACATTCATAACATAGTAGTTCAACAAATTTGAATGCGAGTATAAATGTGATGACATGGCCTTTGACCAGTGACCATAAGTAGATCTGTGTCTGTAGAGTTAAGGGGGTTTCTGAAAACATGCAAATGTGAGATTTTTGAAAGGAAGAAAACTACTTTTAATCTTAATGTGGAAGTCACTTAGCACTCGGACTAGTGTATAGAAATACTATATATATTCAGAGACAAATCTTTAGTAAAAAATACTTCATTAAAAATCAGATTTTTTATGTACAAAAAACTTGTAATGTTTACTAAAAGTCTGCCAAATTTTGTGAAGATACACAAAGTATATTAAAAGTATGGAAATTATAATGAGTACAAAAGTGGTTATGAGGTCAGTCGATTCAACTGACTTCATAGTGAGAGAGTTAATATTGAATGAATTAGTGAAACTGATTAGATATTTTACTCATCTTGCCAGTATTTAGGAAGATTCAATTGAGCTTTAAGACTAACGTGTACAAAGTTTGCTTAGAATAGTATCTTTGATTCACTCTAGGTCATGTCATTGCTTTGGAATACAATGGTGATGAATCCATCACAGCTTGCCAGGATACAGCAAAAGCCATTTCTACTGAGACTGGTTTAACAGGTCTGGTTTATGTCAGCACATGTCCTGATGCAGCAGCACAACAAATAGAAAACTTTTTCAACTTTGCTGATATGCACATGTCTGTGTGACCTTTCTAACATCTTTGTTGCATTTTATATATATATCACACTAATAGCACTTGCTATGAAAAAAAGCTACAGAAGTCAAGTCACTGTGTGTGTGTGTGTGTACGTTTAAGAGCAGCTTGATGTTAAGACTGAAAAGTTAGAAGTTTGTTTTTGTGTTAAAAATGCTCAGTGTACTGGATTATTTTGCAACATCCATGAAATTGTAAGCAGATCATGTCAACCTTCTAGTCATTTTAATCATTGAAATAATAGATTGAAAAATAGAAACTACGATAATAGCTTTATGTTTTGCATATGAATATTTGAGCAGTTTTAGTTATTGTCAGTTTCTTAAGACTGTGTGTTATAGTTGGGTTAAGCAATTTTGTATGATATGTCTCATATATTTATGTAGCACATGCTGTGTATTGCATGGGTGTACTGAATACACCAATCAAACTCGTAAGATATGCATGACTTTGTTTTGTGTAACATGTTATATTGTGTCAGCATCGTGTTTTTGATTGTGAACAGCGTGACAATTTTATATATTGTCCTTGAAACGGACCTGTGGTGTTAACAGGTTATAATTAGAATTTTTGTTCTGAAGTCTTTATCTTTTCCAATGGCTGTTTAATCTAGTAGTCACACACTGATAAGTACTGACCACTGCATATGACCAAACATAATATCAATACAATGCATCTGATTCATAGTTTGAAAGAAGCATTTTATACTTATCTGTGGTTGTTTATAGCAGTCATGTTTTTCTTTTTTTAAATTAATAATGTGGATGGTTGAAAGTATAAGTTTTTACTACATTCTTTTTAAGCACATAAAACCATAAATAACATTAGTTTGCATTATAATAAAGACAAAATTTTATGAGAGGTAAAATGATAAATATTGGAATCAATAATAATATGAATAACATGTACTGTAGATTTGTGAAAAGTCAAAATACACTGAGATACATTAGCTTTAGAAAAATTCAGCCATTAAAAGTTAAACAAGCGTAATGGTTTTTATGAAGAAAGTTTTTAAATCATCACTCTGCTATTTAGATTGATAATAACACTTTCACATAGGCATGCACTAGGAAAAAAACCTAAAATGAACATTTTCTAACCATGTGATCTTAATGTTCCTTGTGTGTTTTTAATAATATTTTAATAATGAGTAACAAGAATGCACAATATGTAAAAAGAAACATTTGCTGCCAAGTGTCATAAGCAACAAAGAGGGCAAAATATATCTAATTGAAAAAACATTTTTAAAGAAAGTAGGAACTATTACAGAAATATACTTTTAAGGTGAAAGCAAAATTCAACAGAAATTTGCATGTTTTCTTTCTGTTTTATTTATTTTTTCTTAAAGAATATAATATGGTGGTTAAGTTTGTTCTTTGTATGTTTTTGGAATGATTTATTACTACTGCTGTTTAAGAAGAAAGTTCTTGCCATGAAAGTAACATACCTGGTTCATGTTCTAATTTTTACGTTTTTTTATGGTTAAACCAGATTTTTAACAAAATATTTAATAACCATCTGCAGGTTTTGTGTTCTTTTCAAAGGTTTGAAATATACATTTAAGACGTGCATCATCGAAGAACAAATACATAAATGTTAGAAAAAATATTATCAATGATATTGATGTTTATTATTCCTGCTTGTGTATAAGTAGGATGTTGTGTCATAGTATTTTTTGTTAACGTTTTGTAGAATTTTAAGGATACTTTTGGGAAGTTATCAAAATATAATTTCAGTTTAAAATATTATAAACATGAATTTGTTTCAAATCATTATTTATTTATACTTTTTTGAATTGTAAAAATGTGATATAAATGGCTAACTTTTGTAAAATGTCTACAAGTGTTTTACTTTTTAGTGTGCTGTTTTTGTCTGTTTATTTGTAAATGTTTTAATTTTTAATTGGTGTAACAGATCTTGACTTGAATCATATTTTCTAACCCTTCTTCTATTCTAGTATTTACGTTGTGGATTATATATGAATGTAAACATATTTGAGCCACCACTAAGTATAAAAAAGGATCAACACCTTGTTGTTCTGATCATTTCCTCTTTATTTAGTTTGGTTGTTTTTAAAATGGAAAACAAATAATACTCTTCTGTTGAGACTGGAGGAGCACCTGAATTTACTAGAAACTTTGTGGTATTGAAGCTTAATATAATATGATAATTACTTATGGACCAGCAAAGCACATTTTGTTTCCATTATTTATACTACATAGGAGTGTAGTAAATCTTGGTTTTACAAAATCTGAAAAAAAATTTAAATCACTGTAAGGGAATGAGAAATATGTGGTTGGAATTTTAGCCAAATAAATTTTTTCAGAAAAGAACAACAAGAGTCATTTAGCTGAAATGTGGCCATACATTTCTCTCTTTTTCCGTGTGGTGATTTTAGCCATTTTTCTGTATTTTAAGGTTTTTTTTATACTGCAAGTTCACTTGTGTTACTGTTTTGATGTCACAGAAACTTCATTCCGTTTCTTAAAAAAAGTATATATGAACTTTTGATTTGAAGATAAAAATGGATTCAAAATACATATATTTGCCTGTAAAAATATACTGGTAAGATAAACTTCATCAGAATGAGTCAATGATCAGTAATTTTAGTATTCCTGTTGTTAAGAGCTTCTTTATTTGCACAGTTCGTGTATGTATTTGTTATGGGTTATACTAAAGAAAAACATTCAAAGTGAAATTTTGCAGGCCATTATAACTAAAAGTATTTGTAAGAAACATTCTTATATTTTAACTTGTTAAAAAAAGGTTAATTTTTATTTGTATTAAAAAGGATGTATGCAATCCTCTTATTTTTTATGTGAATTAAAATGTATTTTGAGAATTTTTTATGGTAGTTCATGTAACTATGCATATAACATTTTGTAAATTTTTTTTCCAACTAAACTCATTGATAAAAGGAAGCCCAATTATTATCTTCTAGTGGCTAAGCAGAAGGCTTCTAGCACTAAAACTTAGGTTTGAACTCCATGATGAACACAGTGTAGATAGCTCATTTTGCAGTTTTGTGCTAAAGCAGACAAACAAACCCTGTTTTTTTTGTACCAATGTCACAATGTGAATAAAGAAAATAATATGATTAAAAAATATATTGATTACTCTGTGTGTAAATAAAAAAAACTCTGCAAATAATAATTGCATTCTGTTTGTTCTTCTCTTTGTAACCTTTATTGTTAACTTACATTAATAACTAGATAGTATGAACTTCTCATAGGTGTTCCAAAGTCAGAAAGACTGGTCATCATGAGGCTATTGTTTATGTTTTTTAGAAATTTCTTGTGTTGGTTCTTTAAGAAACCAGATTTTTAAGAGAGTATCAGTGAAGTAGCATTATTTTAGATATTATATGTTTTTAGAGGTACTTTGGGGTAATGACCTGTGGTAGCCAGTTTTAATATCAAAAATCTATGGTGATTTAGAAGTTTCATTGATATTTAGGGTTGTTTTATAGATAGCTAAGAATAATGACCAACCAGTTTAGATATGATAGATCTTTGGGGAAATAGAAGTATGGTTGAGGTTTTATGGTTGTTTTATAGGTAGCTTGGGATAATGACCTGCAGTAACCAGTTTTAACATCAAAGATCTTTGGTGAGATATAGAAGTATTGTTGATATTTGTGGTTGTTTTATAGATAGCTAAGAATTATGACCAACCAGTTTAGATATTTTAGATCTTTGGTGAAACAGAAGTATGGTTGATATTCATGGTTGTGTTATTTAACTAGTTTATTCAAGAAAGGTTCTTGAAAAGCCAAAAGTATAGATCATTAGTCATTTTCATGATGTTTTACAAGTTCATTAGTTTGCACCTTCACGTCCTATAGAAACTGGTTTTGATTGGAACTCTAGCAGATAGACAGACCATTATCCTTTTATCTTAAACACACAGTAGGTTTTAAAAATCAAACACTTTCTACAGAGAACTGGGATGGTCGAGATAATTGAGGGGATATACCTATCCTTAGTAGTGCCCATACGTTTTCTGTGTACTAAGAACTATAAGTAGAACAACAGAGAAACTAAACATGACTGTGCATATACATTCTTGTAAAAGATGGAGAGAAGATGTAGGAATGTTGAAAAGTTTAACTTTTGGCCTTCTACAAATTATCTGTGTCAGATTCTCTATATAAAATAAGTACTAATTTTTGTGATTCTTTTTTCAAAGGCATTTTTTTTATGTTTTTGAGACCATGATTGTCTGTTCTATTTTTAATTAGACTTTGTATTTAGGAAGGTTAGTATTTAATAAGAGGCATATTCATTGTTTCTAGTGTCTTGATTTTCTTCTGTGTGTATATATATTTTTCGTATGATCTTATTTGTAATTCTAAATCTCAGCAAGTGTATTTTTTACGTTTAAAATTTATTTTATTTCCTTCATTTCCAGCTATAACATATAGTTGTGGTTTGAAATTATAAATTTTTTAGGGATAATGGACTGAGGTATGAATCTGAAAATCAAACAGTTACTGTAAACTGCATGTAAGGAAATAAACCTGTTGGTAAACTATATTAAAAGAAATTACAGGCTGTAAACCAGAAACAACTCTGATTAAGAATTATATCTTAAGAAACATTATTCACTAAAAACATGACAGAAATACAGTACTGATATTAAAATTTAAGGAACAAACAATCGGGTTTGTAAACTATATCTCACTAAACACCCTGAATTTAAACTACATGTAATAAACAAGAAACAATTATATTGTAAACTGTATCTCAAGTAATCACCCTGGGCGTAAGCTACATGTAATAAATAAGAAACAACTATACTGTAAATTGTATCTCAATTAATCAACCTGGGTGTAAACTACATGTCATAAACAAACAAATCTGCTATAAAATTTATTTTAAGTAACTACCCTGAGTTTAAAATACATTTAATAAATAAGAAATATCTGTACTGTAAACTGTACCTCAAGTAACTAATCCAAGTATATACTACATATAATACACAAAAAATAACCCTAAATATAAGGTATTATGCATCAAACATTTATGTCTCTGTAAGCTTTATTTTAAGAAGTTGGAAAATGTGACTAAAGTATCTGTACAGAAAGTAACTCTATGTGAATCAAAGACCAACACTGAAAGTTTTTTCCAGTAAAACTAGCTATGAATGTATTTCTTGAGGAAAACTAGCCTGAAGATTACATTTTAAGGAACAACCTGACTAGAAGGTATTTTCCAATAAAACTGACTTAAGCATATTTTTCTAGTAACATAATTACTATTAATATTACATTTTAAGGGTAAAAACATTTACTGGAAGGTATTTTAATAAGAAAACAAGTTGAACTATATCTCACAAAGCAGTTCTTTGTTGAAGGTGGAATCTTAATGAGTTATATAGATTTGAAGCTTCTTTTTTTTTTGGGTGGGGACAATTCTGGAATACATGTATATTTCATTTGCTAAAGATTAACACAAGTTGAAAACTGTTGTCTTGTAGAAAACAACTTTGAATGAAGACTGTATTTTACAGAATAATGTCAACGGGAAGCTGTTATCAAGTAGAAATTGTTGTTGTGTATAATGCAGGAAACATTCTGGGTAAAGACAGTATATTAATGAAAAACAAGTTGAAAGTTAAGTTTTATTTAATTACACTGGATATATAATTGGAATATTAAATTATTTATTTGCACAATGTTTCGTAAATTTTTAATCAAAATATAACAAAGTATTCTTCAAATATTTTATTGACTTTTCAAACTTGCGAGTAGGACTCAAACAAAATACTTATTCCCCAAAGAATGGTTCGAAAAATACAATGCAGAAGTTTGCTTGAAAGTATCTTACTGTGACCATGCATAAACCACAACCAAAAGAAAAAAAATTGAGAAAACTGTGTACTATGCATTAGTTTTTATAAACATACTAAAAATTTTTAAATATTTTGAAAAACCCATTTTGTACTTTTAATAAGAATCATACAACTTTTTTTTTAAGTAAAAATTCATAATTTCTCATACATAAAATTTAAGCCCTAAAAGGAGATGCCAGAACTATGTTTTGCTGAGAATCTGGAATGCTTTTATAAATGTGAACAAAAGCTTTAAGTAATACTATAAAATATTCAACCAATTTCCTATACTATGTCAAACCTACAAGTTTTCTTTCTTTCTTAGTGAATAACATTTTTTTCTTTCTGTTGATAGTTATACAAAAACCCCAAACCATTGATGGGATTTATGAAAAGGTAAATCAGTGAGAAACAGTTTCACTAAACTAAGAATATTTGTACACACATTTTTAGCTTATGTAGAACAAAAATTTCAACTTTATCACGTCACATAATCAAATGCACTTAGAAATACTCTTACATAGGTAAAAACCTTTTTGTTTTAATCCAATATATAAATATTGAAACATGCGAGGAGTATATTCTGTCCATTTGGTTTGGATATACTCACTGATGTTCTTCTAATATGTGAAAATAACGGACAGATCTAAAACAGAAAATAATTTTTTTTAATAGAAGTGATTACTTTCAGTATAACCTGAGGGGTTTTGTGTCTTTACACTGGTTCATTTGTTTATCTTATTTTGGATAGTTTCTTATGCGGGTTGCTTTTTTATATTGATAACTTTATTTGAAAACCATGTTAAAATGTAAACATCTAGTAATTTGTGTTGAAATATTTTATATATTTGAAAAAATAAGAAAGGCCACGTATTTTATCTGCTTATTCGATTTTGATGTGATAGATTTAACACCAAATTTGCTTGACAAAAATTTTTTAAATGCGTTAAAGTGTAAATACATGTTTTCAAAGTAAAAATTCATTATGAATGTTTCACAAATCTCATGAAGCTCATGCATAAGTCTAGTATATCTGAACTGTTTTGTATTTGAAATGTAAGTTGATCCAATTACATTTTTCCCAGTATACATACAAATAAAAAATATGAAGTTTTCCATATTTCTCAGCAAGTCAGTAGACTAGCAGTTTCTTCTTTAGTGTTTCTTTTTTTTTAAATAAATGCTGCTAAAACTCGTATCCAAGAACAACATCAGGTTTTCCTGTGTTAATATTTACATTTATTGCAGCAACAGTTAAATCACAGATTCAAGAAACATTGTTGCTAACACCCAAATTATTTTTTAGTCAAGTGGCTGTTTCCTTACCAATAACTTAAAATGTGTGCACATGTGTTTGTGTATATATATACATACACAAGCACAATCCTATATATTATAGATATATATCAAAAATGTTACAAACGGTATTAGGCATATGGCTGCACATTAAAATATTTTACATTTTCTAAATGTATTTTTAATTTACCAATAGTAGAAAGAAGTTAAAACACAGAAATTTGAAAATGAATAGAATCACTGCCTCAGAAAATTTACATTTTATCACATGTTTATACTTAAAATCACTAGAGGCATATTATTTATTTTGTACATTTATCAATAAAAAACTAGGTAAAAGAAAAATGGTAATAACTTTTTTTATAAATTTAAATTTCTTAATAAAAAATACTGATAATTCTTTTATACAGATATTTTTTGTAAACATTATATTGGAATTAGAATAATCATTTACATTTTTTTAAACTTTAAAAAAGGTACTTTTATATAAAAAAATGCATTGTTGTATGCTTTAGGAAGTCCATGCTCTTAGTCACTCCTGATATTATTAGGACCATTCTGATGAAAGTTGTGTTCATATGGAAAATCCAGAATCACAGGGGGGACAAAAGTCTTTCCTTTCACTAATTCTTCAAGACCCTGAAATAGTTTTAATGAATAAGTTACATTTGGAATTAAAAGCAATTAAATCTGTTTAATATTTGAAGGCAAGGTTTCGAATGAAATAAGAATCTTAATAGCAGTGTATTTAAACAATAATAACAAATTGTGATGTTTCATCACGTCATAAGTTTACAAAGTTCCATACTTCACCAGTTAAGACATTTTTCAGTCATCATCATTAAGCAACAAGACTGCTTACATAGAGAGTAATTTTGTTGTTGTCCTGGCCATTAAGACTAACAAGCCTTTACTACAAGTAAAACACATCATCAGTGGTTTACAGTAAGCACTTTAAAAGTAACTATTGTACATTTCATGACATAGAGACTAAGGTGTTTTATATTTCAAAAATTAGTCATCAGAAATATTATGAGATACTGACAGATAACAAAGCATAATGAGACAATTTTACTGATAACAGTTCTGGCTCAGGTGTTAGTCATTAGAAATATTTTAAGATACTTACTTGCTAAGTACCAAAACATGGTTACTTTCAAAGTAATGAGATATCATTACTAATAACAGTTCTGGCTCAGTTAGAATATATGAACTAAGACAGTGTATTGTATCCCAGCCAGCCTGGTGAAGAGCACAATATGACAAACAAGATGTATTTGATATGCTATGATACATTCCACTTATTGAAAATCCTTATCGAACTAGTACAAAATTATGTGCTTGACATTTTTTATCAGTCATATACTGTTGTGACATCATATGCTTTAAGCTCTGTTTCTTTAATATGGTTGTTTCCTGTGCTGGTGCGACAAATGCTATTATAATTTGCGTTTTTACACCCAGAGACTACCTGCACTTATTAACTTATTCGTATATGTATATAATAATGTTCTGCTTTTTTCTTTAGTACAGTTTTTGAAAAGTTGTGTTTTTAAAAACAAACAAAAAAACTGTAACAGACGATTTATGATTAGTTTCAAAATCACATCAATAAGACTAAACCATTAAAGAATAATTTACTAGAACTACAATTGCACGAGTTATAAATACACAGGCCTGCGAATTTAAACTTCATGAAAGTCGGTTTGGTTTTAATAACGGATTTTCCATAATTCAGCTACTCAGATTTCGAAAATAATATTCATTTTTTTTTTCTATCACGTAAGGATTTTTTACAAATCGGGAAGAAAAAACTCAAATTATTTAGATCAAATTATTATTTCGTTTACGACAATGAACATTAATTATTATTATTTTTGTTAACAAAAATACAAACAAACTGAAGAAAATGGAAGAACATTGATGTCAAGCGAATATGCATCCTCATTCATCCTGATGTTTTGTGAAATCTACGTCTTTTAATATCAAAAGTACGTGTTGTGGTCTTTCTTTTATGTATTGCGTTATTACATTTTGTAAAAAATCTGTACGTGATGAATAAAAATGGATATCATTTTCGGATTCGAGGTACAGGAATTACAATAGAACATGTAAAAATTTTAAGACAATAAAACCATCGCAGGTCTGTGATATATTATAAACAGAAGGTCACAAATGGTTAGTATTCACACACAAAAAAAGGCTGTTAAGCCATCTGTATCAAAACAACCTTATATTGCTATATATAATATAAAACAGAAATAAAAGAAACTCTCCAAGTTTAATTGTATGACAGGTGTTATATTTAGCATTCCAAAACAAATATTACACGAAGTTTACTAAATAACAATCTCTCTAATTCAAAAATTCTTTCTTTATTAATGTGGATGTAAAACAAATTTAAACAGAGAGAGAGAGAGAAAATGTTATTCAAAATTTTTCAGAATGTCTACAAGATGCAAAACTCCTTATTTTCGATGTATTAATACCAAATTGTACAATATACAGAGGTTGAGTACATTACATGAACGTTATTTAGAAGCATTACCAAGTCTTTGCAGTCTATGTCACCATATCCAGTCATGCTCTGTCTGATGACTGTGCATCATGAAAATAGCTCTGCAGCATTGTTTCCGCTGCAGAAGTCTCCGTCATAATGCTGATACGTCTAAGGCACACCCCTGCTACCTGCATGCTTTCCATAAACCATCTAGTTTGTAAAAACAATGGTTATCTAGCTCCTGTTTCAACAGTCTGGTCACAGAAATTCACAGTCTGAATCTGGTGACTTGACCGCTATTATCATATGAAAAAACACGAATACATATATTATTCTCCAGCTGCTTGAGGTACGGGAATGTGTACATGTGAGTTGTTGCTTTTTTCATACAAAGAGCTTTCTTGATTATGTTGCATACTGTTGCTTTGGGTGCATGGACTGACCATTGAGTTTGTGGATTTTTCATCAAGATGCAGCACGTTTCTTACCATGTCAGGGGTATGACTTGTTGCAGCTCTCTTTCTGGATGGTCCTCGTACCCCAATTCCAAAGCTGATTCATATTCCTTTGTTTTCCAGTGCTATTAAATACAAGGGATATTTCCATCTTGGAAATTCTAAATACTCGATCTGATCTTTATAATCTAAGTGTATGAATATTTGTGTCGGAAAGGGCTGTTACACATCCTTCAATTTTCGGGAGTATCACACTACCTAGGAAATGCCAAGCAATGTCAAAATGTAGTTCTAATAAAATTACGTTATACCACAGCCTTATATCGGTTGTGGTTGTCACATGACTTGTTGATTTGCATATTTAACTTTGTTTGTTAAATTTCGTGCAAAGCTACTCGAGGGCTAACTGTGCTAACCATTTAGAATATTGAAGTGATAGACTAAGGGGAAGACAGCTAGTCAACCCACAACCTACTCATTGGCTTCTATAATCGAATAGAGACATTTTACTGTCACTCTTATAATGCGGAACGTTTTTTTGCGTGTGTGGTAACGTGGCATGAACCACAGCAGAGCCTCTGTACCACAGTCTGACCCGCTTAGCACTGAACCGCGTATAGCTCTGTATATTCAAAATCAGTTTAATACAATTCACTCAACCCGCTGTATTAACTTCTTTTCCCACTAATTTACCGCATGGTAAAACTATGTAACTTATGTGAGCAACTTATAAGAAACTTTAGTATGATACTAAAACCTCAACATTTTATAATCCATTCAATTAGTCGGGGCTTCAGTAAATTGTAATAATAATATTGATTTAATAACATTAATTCTGAATATGCTATGTGTAGCTTGAAAATAAAGATAACAAGTGAAAATTATTAAATTGATTTCCTAATAAGAATTCTGTTGAACTGAATTAATTTGTATACTACATTATAGAGTCAAGTTTCTTTAGAAATAGTTACCTCTCCGTCATACGTCACCAGTGGAGAAATTTCGCAAACTTCTGTTCTTTTGGAGTAAGGTTTTATGCTGTAAAAATAATTTAGTTATTTCAAATAAGTCCAAAAATTAAAACAGCGGAAACAACGTCAACACATGCCTCAGAATTTTATAATTTCTGGTTTTAATCCCTTACTGTACCACTATTTTGAAAATAAAAACACCGTTAAAAAACAACTGATTAGTGAAACAAATTCAAAAAAATACTTTCAAATGTCTAAAGTTACAGAAAATAAATTATTAGAAATTAAATATAATAAAAGCTGAAATATTTTAAATTTATATAACTAACTTTTCTTAGATTTCTAGGTAACGTATCTTGTAAAAAGAGGATTAATATATATTCTGTGTAGCAGTTAATAATTATTTATAAAGAAAGGTCAACATTTTGGAAAACTAAAAAATTTTATCTAAAAAAACAACGATTATTTTATACAGAATTCAAATGCATGAGATTGTTTTCCAGTCACATCAGGGATTTTACTACTTTTTAATCTTGTACTGTAAGTTATTATTTTAGTAATTAGGAGACTGGAAACAATCTCATTTTATTGAATTGTGAAAAAATAATCGTTGTTTTTTAAATACAATTTTTTAGTTTTCAAAACTGAACATTACACGCGTGCCAAAAAAAAACATTTTTTAAAAAAAAGGTCAACATGTTTAAAATATATTTTGTTGTCAAAGTATGTATCAATATGTCATATCAGTTGTTAATAATACCTGTTATTAAATTACAGAAGTTATGGAGATCTTACCTTTTGTTTTGAGTATCAGAACTATCATTATTGTGATGTCCATGATCATTGGCAGTACCGTTCTGATACACCGAAGAACCACTACAATAAAAAAAAAAACATTTAATAACATATTACACCAACGCGGTTCTGTTGTTAACCGCCTGAAACCTTGGTAAACAACAACAACAATGAGTTTAAACTGAATAATTATAATAATGGTAACGGCTTATTGCCCATATATTTTATCACTAGATTTTAAGTTGTTTATCATTGGTCAAAACTTCACAGTTGTCTTTATTACATCAAAGGTGAACGGACGATTACCCAACACTGCACAACTCTGACGAGATAGCCCCCCAGTGCCACAGCGGTATGTCTGCGGACTTACAACGCTAGAAACCGGGTTTCGATACCCGTGGTGGGCAGAGCACAGATAGCCCATTGTGTAGCTTTGTGCTTAACTTCAAACAAACAAACTGACGAGATAATTAAGGAAAGATAATTTTGTATAAAATGGTATAATTTTACCTTGTTTTGTTACAGTTTTACTGGCACGATCATGTATTTGTTGACGCGTACGTCTATAATAAAAATGTTGTATATACTGACAACTATTTCTTTAGTGTATGAATGTTACGGTTTCACTGCCATGAGTTTATATGTGGGACACGATATGTACGTTTTAACCACGGAAATTGCGATATTTAGCAAATGTTTTGAAAAATGGGAATGCAACAAAACAATTTAAAAGATCATAAATATTGCATATTAATTTTGAAATGCACGAAAATTATTTAATATTTATTATAATCTAAGTATTCAATATTTCTTGTGTAACGAATTTGTTTTAATTTATTTTAATATCGACGTTGTTTAGATTGAGTTTATATTTAAAAGCACGCATAGCTTGTAGTGTTAGATATGTATTGAGCAACTCCCGCCTATTCTCAAAAGTTGTAGAAGATTCTCGAGAATGAGAATCAATAACATATATGTGTATGTAAACGCGTTAACCAGTAT
>NW_013667941.1:66046-67110 GCF_000517525.1 Limulus polyphemus
GTAATTGTACTGTTGTGTGTATATTAAAACGTATTTGTGTTAAAAACGAAGACGGTGTGTATCAATCTCGTTGGAAAATATCGTAAATTTAGGTGCCAAAATATTAACAACTATAACTAACCAAAGTTCTTAATAAATATAGTTTCATACGTTATTTCGTGCAATGTGTAGGTTAAAAAGTTGTCTAATGTCGTGATAAACACATATTTTAACATTAAGAAAATTCAAGACCTTTTATGCTTAAAAAGAAACGTATATAGATATTGTGTTTTTGCAAACTTCCGATTCTCTTAACGAAGCCTTCGATTGGCACAGTAACAATTACAAACAGAACAAGTTCGATAACGACACCACGAGCAAAACATTCAAAAGCATCACCTAGCAACAAGTATCAATAGTTGGAGTAATATTCAGTCGAATTAATAATAATAACTAGCTGGAGTACCCGTCCCCTGGACATAAGTTATGTAAATTCATGATTAATGAAAGGTTATCTGAAAACAGGAAAAGTTGCTTCCCTTATATGTAATTGTATAAAACGCCTATAAAAACTGCAAAACATAAAAATGTGAAACCGCAAATTTGTATGAATCTCCCTATGGACACAATGAACCTCCATAACAAATTTGGCTAAGATCCATCTACAGGTGGGAGGAGTAGTGGTAAAAAATGCAAAAACGCCCATATAAACCGCAAAACGCAAATTTGTAAAACTGAAAATTTGTATGGACCTAATAAACCTCCATACCAATTTTGGTGAAGATCCATCTACAGGTGGGAGAAGTAGTGGTAAAAAATGCAAAAACGCCCATATAAACCGCAAAACGCAAATTTGTAACACTGAAAATTTGTATGGACCTAATAAACCTCCATACCAATTTTGGTGAAGATCCATCTACAGGTGGGAGAAGTAGTGGTAAAAAATGCAAAAACGCCCATATAAACCGCAAAACGCAAATTTGTAAAACTGCAAATTTGTATGGACCTAATAAACCTCCATACCAATTTTGGTGAAGATCCATCTACAGGTGGGAGAAGTAGTGGTAAAAAATGCAAAAACGCCC